>NC_140028.1:31269382-31491882 GCF_963513975.1 Fringilla coelebs
GCATCTCTAAGGTCTCTTTCAAGCTGTGTTATCTGCTGTTCTAGCTGAGCAAGTTCCACTTTGTGTTTCTGCTGGGAAGCTATTACATCCAGATGCAGTGACTGTAAGGTCTTGTCTAGTTTTTCAATTTCAAGAACAGACTTATTTTTTTATTTTGGTCAAGTATATTAGCAGCTTCAGCTTTTTGTTCCTGTATGATCTACTCACATTCTTCAACTCTGGAGGATTTTTCATTGTATTGATTTTTCAACATCACAAGCTCATGTTTTATATTAGAAATTATTGTGCATTATACCAGATGTCCTGAGTCAGTTATCTATCATTTAACAAACATAAATTATAGCTCCATTCCCAGATTTCAAATGTTGAACATGTCTCTACCTTTGATTTGTATTATATTTTCAGTGAACAGAATATTTGGAAAGATTTATTAAATTTATATGTAAAAGAAATTCCTCATGGGTAATCCTAAAAAGCAGATTTATCTCTTCATTATCTGCAAAGACATAATTAGATAATGGTACTATTATTCTGACTCCAAAAAGTCTATATAACTACTTGATTAATTTTATTTAATTCTGGTTGGGTTAATTAATTTCAGTGATTATGCAATGTATTTACTTATCTTTTTTTAAAAATTCAAGTGCATAAATTTTACATGAAATATCCACTGTTGGATTGGTATCTGCCAAATCAGGTTGCAGTTGAAATGCAACATTCTCCTTCTCAGAAATCTTTTAAAAGTACAGGGTATATTCTGGTATGTACAATACATAAGATAAACCGTTAATTGAATATGGTTAAAAATCACAATGCTGACTTCTGGTTTAAAAAAAGAAAACTAAATAAATTGCCTTTTGAAGATATTCCTCAAGCTTCTGAATTTTTAGGCATATTGTTTATAGTATTCTTTGAGAATGCCGGTTCTTAGGGGTTTTTTATGATCCCTCTGTGATAAAGACAGATCTTCAGTCACATGGTCAATCGTTTTCAAATGTCTGGTGTTACTAGGTGAGTTCAGTTATCAGGATGTCAAGTGTTGTTCACTTTTACTGGTTTGGTAATTAAAAGCATGTCCAGTCATATAATAGCAAAACATACACAAGCAGTGTTTGTGTTGTGGGTATTTCATTCTTGCTCCTAAGCAAACTCTAGTTGCTATGAATGTAAATAAGACTTTGAATGTCCCAGCTGTGTGTTACTTAGATTATAATAATTATTTTTCTAAATCTTCAGTGATTAAATATTTAGAATAACTGGTTTTATTATCCTATATTTTTCTCTAATATGCGTATTTTCCTTAATTATTTAGTAAATATAATAGGGAAAATATTAACCAAATATGTAAATACTGTATCTTTGCTAAAACTTTTGCCATTTCACAGTTTCGTGAGACTTGTTAAGAACAGTTCTCATAGTTTTGTGAGAACTTCTTAAGACCGAGTTCTTGCTAAAAAGTGCAAAACTCAACTAGCCATCAAATTAACTATCCCAGAGGGCTGATTTGTATGCAATTTAGAGAAGAAAACAAGTTTAAAGACAACCAGAAATTACTCTAAGACTGTTTTGCTGAATTCAACAATTGATTTTTTGGACATAATTTCTATGGCTTCCCTGGATTTTATATTTCAACCTGGGATCACAATGCTACAGAATTTCTTAAAGTTCAGAATTACCTCAGCTGTTTTCTAGGTAACATCCTGGCTATTTTTTTGAAAACCTGTGTCACAAGCATCCCTCATCATGCAATTTTGAGATAGAGGAACACAGACAGACACAAAGACAGACACAAAGACAGAGAGAGAAGTTTCAAGTTATTTGGCCATTTCTTTGAGATGTCATTTCTTTGAGTTCTTTTGAAATCTAACTCACTGAATTCCCTTTGTTCAAAGAACACACAGACCTACGTGACAGAGAGTTTAAAAAAATAAATTTTAAGGCTAATTCCCATTTATTGTTTATTCTTCAGAAGTGAAAACGTGTTAGGATCTAAGACAGCATGTGGTATTCATTTAGCCCTTAAGGTAGTTTAAAGTTGCTTTCTGTAGCCTTAAAAAAAAAACAAAACCTGCTCATGAGTATTCAAAAGATGCCCAGTTGTTCCTAAAAACATAAAATGTGATTCTTCATACTCAAGATAATACACTAATATTTTTAATGTAAGAATGGCAATTGTATCTGTCCTATACAGAGCAATGAATTTCCTCAAGTATTTATTTTCTCCTATAGCATTTCTTTTAGGTAATGTTTATTACTTAGAAACACGTGTAATTTAGAGCTAAACCATTCAGATGCATGAAGAATCAACTCCAGTGTCTGGTAGCTTGTTCAACATCAGTAACCCACACAGTTCAAAGAAAATGCCTAATTTCTGATATGAATTTTTCTAGCTTTCTCTCATCAACATCCTTGAAACTCATTGCTTTCTGCTTCATTAAGAGGGCCTCTAGCACTAATTTTCTACTTCTATAGTTGCTAGAGATCGTGCAAAAATAAACTCTTCTTATATTTCTACAAAGATCAATGTCACCAGATTTTTATTGTGTCTCTAGATAAGTTAGTTATCAGGCTTCAGATATTTCCAATAACTTTTCTGAAACCATGAACATTTGCTATACTATTCTTCAAAGTATCAGACAATCAATAAATAAACAATATTGAAGTAACAGCGCCTTCTGTCTTCATACAAAAACTGGTAACCTCTCTGTAATTGCATTAAAATTTGCCAAGTTATAGATTAAAAATCTTACCAGGACTGTATCCCAACAAAAATAAATACTAAATCACATAAAATCCAGCATACTTTCTTTCTACTATATTTTTTTTTTAAATTCACATCTCAAGGATGATATTTTTGAGATCTCAACAAAAACTCAGTCAAGAAAAAAATCTAAAAATTGTGATTTAGCACTTTGGCATTTTTATTTCATCTACCCATTATATCAGCAATAATCTTGTCTTCTTCCAGACCACTGACAATGTACAAAAACAGGTCCTTCTGAAAATTCCCTAATGCTCCATTAGATTACATTTGCAAGTTTATCATCTTTGATTTTTCAGGTCACTGTATTTGATGCATCCTACTGTGACTGTGCATAGTCAAAATAAAGGCCGTATTGAAGGGCTGAAAAGAAATTTTTTGGTCTCTCTAGTTTGTAGTTCTTTCAATGTATGGTGATAAATCCTCACCTCCCCATCAATCTGCTGAGAGATTTTTGTGAAACAGATATTTTTGTCTGCTTTGTAGTTTCCTCACACAGATGCTTCCTTCCTACTTACCAGAAGTATGAAAAACATTGTCCCAGTGGATGGACAACAAGTTGTAACACAATTAATGCTGATGATCCATGAATGTATTGCTGATAGCTGTTCAGTGATGATCTGACAAGGTGTCAGATGCTTGACAAGATGTCAAACACCCTTCCTGAACCAAATGTCCTTATCTGGATGGTATTTCAGTAAACTTGATTTGACAGAAAACAAAAAATAAAGTTTGGATTGTGTATGGAAGATGATCCAGCTGAAGAATCCACCTGCATTTTTTTTTCTGCTTTTGATAGCTCCAAGTAATCTCCTTGACCTGGTTTATCCTGTGGTTGAAGAAACAGCAGTGTCTGAAAAACACTTGGAAGAAACGCTAGGAAAAAAATCTGCAGGAGGCACGAAGCAGCCTTGCCTAGGACATAACCACCACTTGGCTACTCAGAAAACCACAGTCCTATTCAGCTGCTTTTCAGACACAAACCAAATATATTTTAACACTTGCAGCTATCTGCATAACGATGGATCTTATCTTCCTCCTCAATTAACAAAAGAACATCGGAATTCAGGTTTTTCCCCCTTTGGTTCATCATATTTTCATAATATTTTTTTTCTTTCTGTATATTTAACCTTATTTATCAGTTCTTTGTAGTCTCCTCTCTCTTATCAACAATTTCAATGCTTTTCATCTCTAACCAAATTGCCTTCCAAAATAATAAATATGTCATTTTTTATTTTAAAGCTGTGAGTTTGGTACACACAATAAAATTTGATTAAAAAATTCTCGCTTATTCTTTACTGTACTGGTCAGCCTCTAGCCCTAGTGAATCCAGTGACTAGATTGAAAACAGCAGGGCAGGAAGTAATTTTGGTTTCTAAAATGACTACAACAAATACATAATAAATAATTATGTTTTAAATGTGGTTTATGCTCTACAAACAAAACAAAAGGTAAAGAGGATTTGCAGTATTTCAGTTTGATGTCTTAGGGAAAAAAGGAGAGAAAACATAAAACAAAAAGGTAAATGCATTTTTCAGATAGCTTCTGTAGGCAAAGTCAAGACAACTATTATCTTGCTCGCGATTGTCTATTGTGTCAGTGCAGCAATGCTTGCTATAAAAGATGTAAATGTGAGAAAGCCTTAGTTTTTCACCCAATCTACTAAGCATAAAAAAAAAAAAAGAAAAATTAGGATAGTATAAAACTAAAAAAACTCAGATTCATTTTTATCTGATGTGTACTGAACTAGAACTATACTATAAATTTAAATTATCATCCAGTAGTTTATAAATTAATAACATAGAACTATTAGGTATGAATTCTGTATATCTGAGGCTTCAACTGGTGGGGGTTTTTTCCACATTGTAATGGTTAATCTGAGATTGTACCATGTAAATGGTTTATCTGAAGCTGAGTAGCAACCTAGTACTTGTAAGAGCACAATGTTTTGGAATATTGCAACAGAATAATGGTAGCATTGGAAAATTGTGCTCCAGGTAATAATATTAGTTCTGATGTAAAAGTTTTCTAGGAAATTCTAAATTCTTTTTTTCAGAGTATTTATTGAGAAGCTTCCATCAAACAGAATTTGTCATAAATTTGGCATAGAAATTTCTGTTAGGTATATGCTTTGAAGAATTTTTACAAAGGTCTTGTTAAACATCTTCATTAACAATCTGGATAATGGGGCAGAATACACTCCCTGCAATTTTGCTGATAACATGAAACAGCAAGAAGTGTCTGATACACTAGAGGGTCATGCTGCAATTCAGAGGCATCTTGACAGTCTGGAGAAATGGGCTAACAAGGACACCATGAAGTTCAACCAGGGGAAGTACAAAGTCTGGCACCAAAGGAGAAAGAACCTCATTTACAAGTTTATACTAGAGGGTGAAGATCTGGAAACTAGTTTTACAGAAAACACCCTGGTGTTCCTAGTGAACCCCAGTCAAGCATGAGCCAACAGTGTGTCCTTGCTGCAAGAAAGGGGAATGTTGTCCTTATCTGCAGTAGGCAAAGGATTGCCAGCAGGTTGATGTAGGGGATCCTTCCCTTTTAATCAGTGCTGGTGAGGCCACACCAGGAGTTCTCCGTCCAATTTTGGGCTCCCTACTGAAAAAGAGCCACGCACATACCAGAGCGAGATAACAAAGGGCCACAAACATGATTTAGGAACTGCAGGGACTGCTCAACCCAGAGAAGGGAAGGCTCAGGAGGTTCTTATCAAGACCTGTGAGTACCAGGGAGTGTAAAGAGACTCTTCTCAGGAGTGTTCAGTGACAGGACCACAGAGAAGGGGCACAGAGTGAAACACAAGAGGTTCCCTCTGGGCACCACAATATTTTTTTCACTCTGATCACTGGCACAGGTTGCAAGGGACGTTGTAGAGTCTTCATCCTTGGAGACAAGGATTATCAAAAGTTGTCTGGACATGGTCCTGGGCAACTGGTTCTAGGCAATCTTACTTGAGCAGAGGGCTTGGACCAGATGAACTTTGGAGGTCTCTTCCAACATCAACCATTCTATTCTTCCCATATGTGAGTTATGTAATGCTCTTATATGTTTGATGAAGTTTTCCATTCTTCATAGTGTCCTCAGAAGATTGTCCTGAATAGCAGTGAATTCCAATTTCTTAAACTATAGAGCCATGAAATACTATACTTGAAAGTAATAAACAGTTTTTGACACACTTTGTTAGTGCAGAGCTAAAACTTTTTTATTCTAGGTCGCAGGAGAGGGAAAGCTTCCTCAGATTATATCCTTGCTTCCCACTGAAAACAAGTATGGCACAAGGAAGGCAGTTATCTTCAAACCAAGAACAAGGTCTAACTTATCAGGAAATGAGAATTTAATGTCATGACTCAGGTAGAATTCAATTTAGAAGAGCTCATTATTTAATCACATTAACTGAGAGAATCTAGCTGATGAAGACAGTACTCATACAGAGTTAAATGTATGTAGCTTATGAACATCTTTCACTTGTATGTCTTTGCAGTGATTTCCTGTCCACTTTGCACAGAAAACTCACCCATGACTATGTGGTGGGCAAATCACATTAAAGACACATACTATTAAAGTGTCTTTATGAGCAAACTACATAGATTTTTTTTATTAACATGTTTTTCAAAAACTAAATATCTTTGGGATGACAAAACAGCCTACCCGTTAAGAAATTTAAGGGAAAGATTCCTGAATATCTCAGTGATTAAGTGTACATTATTTGGGAATAAATTAAATTTAAAATTCTACCTATTAAATATCAAAGTATGTGTTCAGAATTCTATCCAAAAATATGCATCTAGCCCCAAAAGAAATAATGATTTAGTCTAACCTTCTCTTGTTGCTAGCATTTTTTCTTTCTGAGGGCTATGTATTTGTATGTTTATGTAACCATAGATGTTTTCTTGCCTAATTAAACATTTCACTAAAGTATTTCTTGATTTTTCACCTATTTATGGGTTTTAAAATTGTCTTGTCCTTGAATTACATTTATGATAACATGGCACTTTTGTTAGAAGGTAGTAGAACTAAAGGTAGAATCTTTGGTCCAAAAATCATCCATCCTTAAACTTCTTTTTTAAGAACACAAACAGCTTTTTAAAATATATTATATCCAAGTTTCCTCACATTGCTCAATGTACAGAAAAGCATCCACATTGATAGGAGTTCTATCAGCAAAACTGCAAGGGAAGAGAGGAGAGCATGCACAAAACAATAAAGTCAGTTCTGTTTTCATAAGCTAGTTTGGAGGGGCAGGGAGAGATCTTATTGACAATTAAGCAGTTTACTACCATGAGAAGATAGGTGCTCTGTTAGAATAACAGTTCATTTAGGACCTATTTCTCAGCAAAAATTTGATCCTTACTCTATGATAACTGTGTTGTTCTAATTGCTGTGCCCAAATGCACTCCCATGTCAGTTAATTAAAAAAGCCCACCATGCTTCTGGCTCAGCACCCCAGCAAATCAAAGCTCTCAAGGCAAGATCAATGGATTTGCAATATAAGCTGTGCTGACAACATCTATGAGGATTTCAATTTAAGAATAAGAAGGCATTAATTCTTTTTCAAGTGTGTCAATGTTAAGTTCCACTCGCTCTAAATGATTGTCCAGAACTATTGTATACAAACTGCAGAACTGAGAAATGTCATTAATGATAGTAAGCTACAGAAGTTAGCGCTGTTTTCCAAGTGTCTGCTCTGCCTAGTGTAAATTCACAGTAGCAGGCAAATACAGGAAGGTTGCTACAACTAGCATTTCTAGCAGAGAGAGGCTCAGTACTCAGGGAGTGCTTATCCCAGCAGTCATGTCCAGACATCATGGTATGTCAGCATGAGGTTGGAGAAGAGATATTTTCAATAGCATTGAAAAGGTCTGCAAAGTGCAGGACACAGGATGCATGAATGTACCAGTTATGGAAAAAAAAATAAAAAATTAAGAAATGTATCTCTGGAACTATTGTACTGATGGGCATGTCAAGATAATTTGTCAATATTTATGTGCACACACATCAAATGCTGCTTCCTCTCAGTAAAGCAGGTACCCTTAAAAATATTGAGTTAGTATTCAAGAAATGGGCACTTTTAAAAGTAGTTGCAAAATTTCTTTTAATCATAAAACCTGTAAAAAAATAAAAGAGGACATTTTTAAAGGCCAATGAACAACTTAGCAAATCACATAACAAGAACATGTACTGACAAAAAAGTCCCATCTAAAAAAGACGAAGGATTTGGTATACCATCAATGAGACTAAAATACCCCTCTTATCAATGACATTTACTCATGATCAACTGACCATCATCAGGTCAGATACTGGGCATCAGCAGCAAAAAGCAAACCAAATTAAACAAATAAAAGACTCCAGGGAACAGTAAAGAAATGCTTTTGTAGACAGTATATGGGGAAAATACACAAAAGCTCTGTGTGGCAGTGCTACAGTTTTAAAATAGTCGTTACTAGTGCTGCAGAGTTTATACAGATCTCTGGTGGCAATTTTTTGTCGTTTTGGGGGCATCCAGAAATCTATCTCTATCAAGGCTATAAGTCACAATCTATACTTATATACCCTATGAAGTATTGAACAGTAAGCTATAGATGATATTATAGAACAATATGAGCAGAAGCATATTTATTAAAAATTGAGAAGAAGGATACGAGAAGGATTTTAGCTCATGATGAGTAAGTTGTTAGAATGATGATACTTTAGACCGCTAAAATATAACTTTGGTTTTCAAAGCTTATTGCTTTAGGTTGGTGTCATGTTTCATGAAGAGGTGGTTTCTCTTTCTCAAAAAATTAATCAGCATTTCATAGCAAACTTTTAAACTTATCTAACATTAAATATTTTTGGTTAGCAGAACCTGTAACAATACCACAACATGTGAAAGACAACTGAAGGTGTACTGTGTCTAGGGGCAAGTCTTCAGCTGATTTGCTCTAAGACAGGTACTGAGCTGTGAAACTCTGAAGATCTGGTTCAGTCTAATAAATATCTTTAGCTCTTCAGTTTCAGCAGTATTAAAGTTTGTAAAAGATTTATTCAATCATTAAAATTTTTGTAATATCAACATTTTTTCAAAATTACAGCTTGAAAGCTTTTAATTGTTAAGATCAAATAAAGGCAAAACCACAGAAATATTCCCAAAAAACCACAGAAATTTTATCTATATTATAATATTTTATATATTTTAAATTTTTTATCTATCTTGAGTATAAATTTAAATAATATGTATTAATAATGTATATTTATTGTGCATTTAATATATTTTATATAAGCCTATTATTTATTTGATTTCTCTTTGTTTAGAGTTATTTTTTGAAAGTAATTATATCTAAATACATATAAAACATAAATACAAGCTTCATATTTCATTTCATGGGATCAGTTACAGCACAAAATAAAATTGTTAAACACATGTTATTGCAATTACACTTCTATAATGTAAATAACAAAACAACTCCACACTTTAAAGTGAACACTAAACTTCTGTTGCTTGTTCAGTAGTTCCAGTTTTCCAACTCACTGCAGATGTTTTTTATGTTTGTGTGTGTATCTGTGTGCTCCTTCATTAACTTTTCTCTACTTATTTTGGGGCTTTTGGGTTTTACAGTTTGAGTTTACAGTTACTGCAAGTTAATAAATTGATTTTAGATATCTTTATGCAGATACCCTTATATCTGTATGTCCTACAGTTCTGAAGCACGGAACTGTAGTAGACTTCATTAACGATTTTGCCTTTATTTGAAGATATTTCCACCCATGAAATTATGCTCTCGTGTATACTTACGATTTGCTACATATAGTTTATTTCAAGCTTTCTCACACACCTTTATTTGCTGTGTACTAAGGGTTTTTTTTATTTAAGAATAAAAATGTATAGAAGTCTTAAGAAATAAAAAAAATCTGTGTCAATTGTTTGTGCTCTAAAAGCTCTTGCTCAAGTTTGAATCTGTCATAGGTTCTCAGTCCTCTCTATTTGGGCAGTTATTAGACTGAGACATTATTTTTTTGGATAAAACATGCAACAGATACGCATCAATAGCCATGCCATCTATGCCTCAGTATATTTTCCAACTTTATTGGCAGGACATCTGGTTTGAACAGTTGAATAAACAGCAGTAAGTAAAACCTATCACACCCTAAGATATTTCCCTGCTTTTAAGATACTACAGAAAGTATCAAAACAATATGTAAGGAACAATAATGATGCCATCAGCCATTTCCAAGGACACTGTAGACATTAAATTGTTATTATCTTCATTTTAATGCATAGCATGACAGCCTCGGTTTCAGACCAACTTTTGCTTCAAATGTCATTATGCTGCACGTATATATACTTGAAACACGTTGGAAATTACATAACAATTTGGAAGGAAGTTCCACCCAAAATGAAGAAAGCTTTCTTAGCCCTGGATCTCTGAGCCCTTTCTATGATAAGTATAATTTTTAAATCAACCCATTATAATATATTTCTATTAAAAAAACCCATAGAATCATAGAGCTATAGAATGTTTGAGTTGGAAGTGGCCTCAAAGATCATCTAGTTCCAAACCTCCTGCCATTGGCAACGACATCTTTCACTAGACTGGGTCGCTCAAAGTCCCATTCAAATGGACCTTGAACATTTCTAGGAATGGGGCATCCACCGCCTCCCTTGGAAACCTGTTCCAGCATCTCACCACCCTCAAAGCAATGAATTTCTTCCTAATATCTAATCTTATCATTCTAATCTTCCTAAAAATGTAATCCAAACAACCCTCTTTCAGCATTTGGTTTCGGTTTTTTTTCAGCCTGTGTTGTATCAGTACATGCTCTTGTAAAGAGTACCTCTCCAGCTCTCTTCTAGGTGAATGTATGTCATACATAAAGACCAAATGAAGAATATAATACCAGTTATGTATGAATCTGTTCATGCTCCACTTGCAGGTTCACTTGCTTAACTTGATTTAGTTGATCTTCCTGTTCATTGCATTTAACATGCTGCCTATGCATCTAACTAGATTTTTCCCCTTCTGGTCCAGTTTACTGACCTCAGCCTTTATAAATATTCAGATAACAAAAATGAAGACATTTAATTGCTGAGGTTCTCTGGAGCAATGGATCTATGCTTTCAAGATTTTTTTTTTACTGTTTAATATCTCTTCACTGTGATTCAAGCATTTTTTAAGATAAAACAAATAACTGGAACCTGTAAAATGTCTCTATTTTAAAACATTTAAGTTTTTCATCTATACCTTTATGTTGGAAATTTTCTTACAAAAAGAAACATTGATATTAAGAGTATCTCTGTGGCTTCCTTTTGCTTAAAAATGAAAAGCTTATTCCTAGAACACTTTGACATATTTTAGAAATTACAGTGAAATTAATGATGAAATTATGCATTTTAATTGAAATGTGCACATTTTAATTAAAATGGATGAAAGAAAGATAATAAATGAAAAGAGAAAATAAATAATATTCTGTTAAATAGCAAACGAATTAGCATACTTCATTGATCAAATTCACCAAAAGTGGTTACATCTTTTACTTGTTGCATCAACAGACAACCTGAGTGTCCATCTGTTTTGATGGTCAAATTCTAACTGATATAAACTAAAGCCAGGATTTCACATGAATAATTAAAGTATACAATGGTCAGACAGGAAAGACAGAGAAAGGGAAAGCAACTACCCAAAAGCAAAGGACAGCTCAAATCACCTTTTTCTTTAATTTTACTCTCAGATTAAAATTTTCAAGTCTAATAGTACTGAATTGTTTGACTGACAACCTAGGAACCATGTCACCATAAGAAGGTAAATACAATGACGTTTAGGAGATTAGCATGATGTCTGGATAAAATTTGAAAACACTGAAAATAAATTAAGAAAATTGTGTTATAGAGTCTAAGACAAATTACCTTCTATTCTTGTATGTTGTAGTATATATTTAAGTTCAGTCTTCTACTGCTTGGAAGGAAATGATAGATATTAAGCACAGCCTTCTTCTGCAAAATTTACTGATAGTGAAATACAAATATTGCCTGTTTTGAAATGACATTATTTTTCACTACATATTGACTGCTAGGTCAACCATTTAAGGACAGTCAATATAAAAAGATACATGACCAGTTGTTTTCCTCATGAGACTGTTCCCATCACTAACCAGATAATACTTCTAACTTCAGGTGCTTTTAGCAAACTAACTGGATTGAGAGAGCCTTTTTTGCACTATTGTATTATTTTTATAGGTATAATATACTAAACTCAAAAGAAAATGAGAAGGAAGGAATTTATTTCCTCTTTGTCTGATGACCAAATTCTGAGCAAGTTATGTGAAGCAGATTACTACATGTGACTGGAAAAAACCCACCAGGTGGGTGGTTTTGTGCTTACCTTTATGTATACTGGACCAGAATTTTCCTCTGACAAAGGGATGAAAATTAAAATTGATTATCCAAGTGCCCAGTACATTAGCAGCAAAGGTGTTTCTTCTCTCTACTCCCTTAAAGAATATTACCTGGTATTAAATAATTAACTTTAAAAGGAAGTTACAGTTGTTGGAAGGAAGAATATTTTAATACTTAGCTGGCATAATTCTGTTCTGTAAAAATGGGCATGATTGAAGCATGTCACCAACATTTATAACAGCTTGGCATACCCTACTGAGGAATGAAGCACTGCCAGAATCTGGCATACTGGTATACAGAAATATAGAAACGAAGAAAATAAAAATATTACAAAGAAATGAAATGTTCATCCAAACAATGACAGCTCTGTGCACAAAGGCAGAAGATAATGCTTGAAAAGCACAAATTATTTCCCTGCAAAGGTAAGTCCTCTTTTACCTCCTTCCATAGCTCCTCAAAGAATAAATCAGTTAACACTGGGTCTTGACACTGTGTGCTTGAATACTGAAAACAAAAAAAAACGACAAAACCATAGGAAAAAAAATGTTTGTTTGTTTTCTCTTTTAATAAATACAAGTTTATGAAAAAAGATGATAATGAATTAACACAAATATCTAGAAAAGTACACAAAACTAAAAAGGCAATGCTTATGCAAAACTAAATAACATAATTAATACAAATTTAAATAGGACATATGGATTATGAGGCTTTTTTAACTATGCGGCTTACAGTTTTGAAACAGCTTGTGCTGCCTGCTGGAAATTCTCTCTATATATGCCATGTTCATCAAAACTAAAACCTGAAGGACTTCACTAGAGACTACAAAAAAATGTAGATTTTACCAAGTATTTCCATGAAGTGGCAGAGATAATCATTGTTAAATCTAGGATTTCATCATGTAGGCTCAACTTGGTGTTGCCTGCACTTGATAGCCTCACCCAGATCACTGATAAAGATGTTAAACAGACCTGGCCCCAAGACAGCCATAGGGAACACCAGTCATGACCACCAGCCACCAGATGCCATTCCATTCACCACCACTCTCTGAGCCTGGCCATCCATCCAGTTTTGTACCCAGCCAACAGCATACCCCCCACACCATGAGCAGACATTTTCTCCAGGAGAAAGCTGGGGGGAATGGTGTCAAAGGCTTTACTAAGACCCGGATATACAACATGCATGGCGTTTTCCTTCATCCACTGAGTGGGTCACTTTGTCATGGAAGGAGATCAGGTTTGTAAAGCAGGACCTGCCCATGTCAACCAAGCCTGATGACCTTGTTGTCCTGTATATATGGTGTGATGGTGCTCAAGACAATCTCCTCCATAACTTTCCCTGGCACCAAGGTCAAAATGAAAGGTCTGTAGTTCTCCAAACCATCCTTTTATCCTTTCATGGAGATGGGCACCACATTTGCTATTGTTCCTGTCCACTGGGACCTCCTTGGATAACAAGGACTGTTGGTAAATGATCAAAAGAGGTTTCTGCCAGCACCCTCAGCACACTTGGTTGGGTCTCAAGGGAAAGTAGTTTTCCAATATTTACTGGCAAATTATAAGACATACGAATCGACATTTCTGTGAATATTTCTGAAATTTAAAAAATTCCTTCAGTAACTTCTAGCAAACATAAATAATGAACACATTTCCAAACCTATTTTTTTTTGTGAGATAACTCTAATGAACTGTTTGCTTTAGAGTTACTCTCTGTGTTTATTCTCCTGCTATAAAATCAAAATATCTGCATTCTTAGTTCAACACCCTCAAAGTTCAACTCTTGAAAGTCATTGCGTTGTTGAATTTTAAAGATTTTGTTAGTTATTACTATCCAGCAAATGATTTCTGAAAGAATTTTTAGTACTATTTCACTATACTATCACAATAATGGTAGTCTTGGTAATTCACATTTTTTTATAAATTTAAAACTTCCTGGAAAAAAAGTCACAAAAAAAAAATAACACAACCAGAATAATTCCAGATTTCAATTTCTTGTCATTCTATATTTAAAAGAATATTTATAAGGCACTTTGAAAGGAAAATCTCAACATATTTTAGCTATTATAATGTAAAGGTTTTCCCACTTTTAGTACAGTATTGAAAAAACCACAATAGTTTTCAACTCCAAACCTAAAAGTTCTTGTGTCAAAAGACTGGACACACTATATTTGAGATGCATGAGAGATTTAATTTTCACTATTCAGTCTGACAGAAGTCTGATTTCAAACATCACTTTATGGAAAAAAAAAAAATTATACTTTTTTGACTCTCAACTACCACAATGTAAATAGTAGAATTTTACAAGCGAAGAAATCAGAAATTACAAGGTTATTTCCTTCTAAGTCCTTACAATTAATTATTTTTGATGAGAGACTCATCAGGGAGTTTACCTAATTATAATCCTTTTAAATTCTCCTTTTCAACCTTATTAAAAAGGACAGTTCATTTCCAATACTGAAATGTTCCCTCAGCAATGTCTTAGAGAAAACATCCTAAAAGAGTAAAAAAATTTAGAAAATTAATTAGATGAAAATTTTATATCAGCCTGAATCAGTGAAATCACTTTTTTTAATGTGAAAATGGGAAATTTGCTGCAATCAAATATGCAATTAAATTACATGTTGCTTTTTGCTTTCAAACTTGACTTTAAATTGCTATTGAGTGATGAATCAGATGACATTGCCAATGCCCAGTTGGACAGCTGATAGGTGGTAACTCAATAACTTCTGATTGTCTGTTGAGATCCAAAAATTCATTGTGCTGCATTTGTATTACCCAGTGTGGTTTAATTTAAGTCCAAAACTAATCTACTTGCACATTCTTGTTTTAGTTCAAGTTTGTATATACACTGGCTGAGCACTCTGTGTGTGTTTACTATATGACACTGGAAAAAAAAAAAGGAAAAATATTCATATTATTTCTATCAAATCAGATTCAAACTTGTTTATTGATTTACTAAAGATTTAACTGTCAAGCAATAATCTATACATTAGGATATATATCAGCAACACAAGAGATAAACCACAATACTACAAAATGTTATCACACATGTCCAAGTGCCTAAACACCCTTCCATGAAATGCAAGCTGGGTGCCTGCATGCTGGTCTGAGGGCATCCACAGGGATGTCATGTGGCCAAGTCCAGTGAGAGCACCAAGAGCCACTGGGTCACATCCACCAAGATCATGTCGTCCCTGTTGCTTGTTGTGCTCCCTTTTTTCCCCCCACATTACAGGTCTCAGAGTTTCTCTTCTCCTATACTTTGTATTTCTTTTCAAGCTGATTCTTCTGTTTCAAAAGTCTCTGAAGTCCCTTGGTTAGCACTTAATCCAGCTGATGGTCATCTTCCTCTTCAGAATTATCACTCTGTGGTGAATAGTCTGACTGTCACACTCACCCGTCCTGTTACTTTTTCCTGCCTTTTTGAGTTGCTGTTATCCCAACATTTTGCCAAGGTTAAGCCATGCAGGCAAACCCAGTAACATGATGTGTCCCCCAGATGGCAAATTTCTTGAACAGCCCACCTGAAAAAGATCAGTTTTCAGCTAAACTTGAAAGAATTTGCTGTGATTGCTATTTACACATTGAGGCTGTAATGGTAACAGACAGCAGAACTGAAAATTAAGGGCTGAAAAGAAACTGCTTCTGGCACTTGGACAAAAATCAGAATGGAAACTGTCAGAGTTGTACACAAAGAATCAAGGAGAAGAAAAGGAATGATTAAAAATGAGTGTTACAGTATCTACCAATAACTCATCATTAGTGGTTTTTTTTAAGAAATACGACTACTGCATAATGCTATTGTAATTAAGGGTGTTTTGACCATCATCATAAGAGATAAAGACTGTTTAATTTTTGAGCTGGAAACTGATGGTTACCTAAGAATTCGTGATTATTAAGCACTAACTTTCAATATGGTCAAAGAAAAAAGAGAATCATAAAGAGTAATAAATATAATTAGAACTTCAAAGAGAAGCCCCTTATAACTTAATGGATAATTACAATATTTGAAAAATGGAAGGAAAAACTGGGGTGGAAAAGCATGGAATTAAGCATACACACAGAGATTACTTAGAAATCCACAATTAAAAAGCCAGCAAAAAGCATGATGTACTCTCTTGGCTGTAAATGTAAAGTGAATTACACTGTTAAGAAATGTAATATCTAGATAGTCCTTGAGGTTAGCCAACAGTGCCATTCCCAAGACCAGAGGCCTCAGGCAAAGATTGACAGGATAAGGTGGAAAACAGATAAAACATTTATACTTTGTACATTCCCTGGTGACTAGCTCGCTTGGTTTCCATAACTAGAAAATTCAGCAACAAATGCTCATCTGACTCAAGAGCAAGACTAGTACACAGATTACTGTTCCTAGAAATATGTGAAAACTGACTGCAGGTAAGATGACTAGGAGAGATTTTGTGTGAGAGAGGAGTAAAACGATTCTCCCTTCTCAAGTGACAAAGAAAATTAAGACCTAGACCCCTCTCAGGGAGATCAGAGAATGAGAGTGGCTCAGAAAGCACTGTAGGAGGTTGCTCCTTCACTGTAGGAGTCTTAGCTATGTTTTTTAACAAGAGTAAATATTTTTGGACATTATGTAAATTTATGCAATGCTGTCTAGGATGATGAGTAGACAATCTGTATGAGAGTGAAGTGGTGAGAAAGATCAATGAAGTTCATAATAGATGCTGAGCCACTGGCGGGCCAGAAGTGGTAGGAGAGAAACTACAATACAGGCAGGAAAATGGAAAAGAGCCTTAGCTCCAAATCAACATCTATAAGCCTTTCCCCAGAACAACCTCCAGGAAGCAGAAAATATGAAATACAATACAGCTTGGAAGACTATAGGTTTTTAAAGCTTCTGTGAAAGTATTAGGAGACAAACAAATGTAAGCAATCTAAGTTTTAATAGCAGCAGGTGAAGAGAATGCACAAAAGAATATAGGAATAACAGATCACTAGGAGGCTTGCCAGTGTGTGAGAAGCATAGAACCATTTAAGTTGGAAAAGGACCTTAACATTATTGACTCCAACCATTAACCTAACACTGCCAAATCCACCAAGCTTGTTATCTTGACAAATCTAAAATTTTCACACACACAAAAAAAGCCCCAGAGAAATCTATGATTCACTGTTCATCCTATCTCAGTGAACAATAATCATGATCCATAGTCTGGTTAGGTACTTCATAGGACTCTGGCCATGTTGGACCTTGAAGTTATGTAGCTCTATGAAAAGAAGCAAATACTTTTGCATGCAGGGGGTGCAACGTCCTAAATACTTTGCTCAAACAGGTCTAAAATGAAACAGTTAATGGCATTCCCTTACTCTTAGGCAAAATGTGCTATATTTATGTAATACACTCATAGAGTTCATTTTTAATGTATCCTACATGTGATGTAAATCAAACTGGAGCGTACTATGTAATTACATTTTTCTTATCTTTTGTTCAATCCAATACATCCAGAATGGTCTAACAGCAAAGTGAAATGACAAACAATGCTAAGTAGCTAATATCAACAAACTAATTTTGTGCCTCTATTGTGCTAAAAAACTCTATTTACTGCTGTGGTTAATGACTTCAGGGTAATAGTCAAATATGGTATGGACTATTGTATTCTTCATTCATAAAAAGATGCTTGCATATTGATAAATATTTAGCAGACTAGAAAACTGCATTCCAAAAAGGCAAAAAAGCTGATGTTCAGCTTGTATAGTACAGCTATGACAAACAGAAACTCCCTTTTGGTGCACAGTTCTGAATTAAGATAACATTGGAAGATAGAAGCCATAGCTTCTTGTAGATACCACTCTCTCACTCAAGATGATATAGCTTCCTGCTCTTCCACCTTTTGCAATCACACATAAGACACTGACAGATACATAAAAAAAATGCTCTTCAGGGTCAGACCATCAAGTCCAGTTTTCTGTCTCCAACAGTGATAATAGGAGAAGCTATACAGGGAGAATGTACAAGACTGGACACTTTCTACAGTCCATCTCCTTCACCGACACTTACAATTATTTCACTAGAGGTGTAAGAGGTAGATCTATGCTGAGTGCTTTTAGTATCTATTTATGGACCTATTGTCCATGTATTAGTTTTAATCCCTTTTTATAAATTGACTGATATTCTCTGCTTCTACAGAGTCTCATGGCAGCAAATCCAATAAATTCACTACCCTTTTAACTGTTTTAAACCAGACACATGCTTTTTGCACTGAGCAGCTTCTACTTGTGCTGCAGGATTTAATGAATAACAGTTCTGCATTCAGTTTGTGCACTGTTTACAGTTGCGTAAAACTGAGTTATAAACCATCACTCCTAAGCTGTCTCCTCTCCAAACTGAAGAGCCAAGCTGTTTTAGTCTCCCTTCACAACGTACATTCTCCATCCCACTAACCACTTTAGTTGCCCTTACATGTACTTTCTCTAATTCCACAATATTTTCTTGCTGAGGACAGAACTGTACATAGTACAGTCTAACCTACAACACTAAAAGGTTTTCTTTTATAAGGATTGTTTCAGCGAAGAAGACAAAATTCAAAAATTGTTAAAAATAAAAGCATTTTTCAGTGCTTCCTTTTAAAAATGTTTTACTGCCATTTTTCTCTCCATCTTTAGAAATAATCCAAAAAGGCTTTCTTTACTCAATTGTGATCACTTACACAGGAATTTCTGTGAAGCAGTCCAAAATGCCTTTGTACTCAAAATCCCAGACCTTGTTTAATTGTTTATTATAGAAAGATGGAATCATGTTAACATCTTCGATTTGCAGCATTTATTTACTGGAATTAACACATCCCATTGCAGAATGCCTGATGTGATGCTTATGAGGTGAAAAATAAAAAGAAAAAAAAGGATGGAAGACATTTATTTCTCTTTCCTCAAACACCACTCCTGAAATGCTAAGATAAAGATTTAATACTCCTCTGTTAATGAGCTTTCACTACGATGTCCCAGTAAAAATGCTGCCAGTTAATTTAGACAAAATAATTATTCTGTTGGGGCCATTTCCATACTCCACATTATGTAATGTACCACTGAGACAAAGAAGAGAGACAGCAGCTCAGATCCATTACATCAAACTTGGGCTTTGCCCCTGAGGGCTGTTCAGCCACCAGACTAAAGGGTAAAAGAAGAAACTACACCTACAGAAACTTAAATATCTAATATAGAAAAATGGAAAATATCTGGTGAATTCAAACTAAGTCCATTGTTAGCTGCAAGTCATATTTTTTGGCAACTGAATTATGTCTTAATGCCTCACTCAGTTCTAATGAGTTCCTTCTAGAAGTTTAAACTGCTATGAGAAATGTGGTGAAATGTCTATCTTTTGATAACTTCCAAGCCAAACCAAAAATTTTACAATTAACTAAGGTTTAGAAATGTTCCAACTATATGTAGAGGGAAAGGAATGCCAGAGCAATTGATTTCTTGGCTGCTTAGAGGGAGAAAGAGACACACTGACGCAAAAGGGTTGGAAAAAAAAAAAAAAAAAAGAAATCTGGGATGGAGAGAACAAAAAGATCTTTAGCACATTGGCTTATAAAACCTGAATTACCGCCCAGGATTTCTTACTATGCTCAACAACCTTTCTGATTTAGGGGTGAAGCTGTTATATACCCCTATACCATAGGGCCAAGTACCATTGTATTGATCAATCTGTATAATGTAATATATTTGTAATATTCCAAATATTTGTAATATTTGTAATATTCCAAAGCTTCATTTGTTGAAAAGTCTTATTAACTCTAAAGATTCCAGTCCTGCTAAAGTTGTTCAGAGGAGTCAATAAGGCTCTACCCTGCCTTGTTCATGTGTTTGCTGCTTTAATACTTGAGAATTGCATTGAAAAAAGCTATGATGAAAGAATATCATATTCAACAGTCTGAGGCTAAGAAATGCAGCAGCTAGATCTGTTTGTGCAATGTCCTTCTGCCTCTATGTGTATTTTTACTGTCTTTGAATACTTGATTGTCTTGCTCACACTTTTCATGCTTATCCCATGAGCAGTACAGAATCTTTGCACTGACTTGGTCCATATGAATGTATGCTTCCTTTCAACATCTTATGTGAAATTAAATTGCAAAATAGAAAAGAATTCTGATCTGCGTTAAAGAAAAAAATTCTCACATTTCTGGGTGTTTTAAAAATTCCAAAGGGAAAAAAATAAACTTTTGGAAGATTGAATTAATGCATTTTCAGGGCAAAATATTAAAATTGTTACTAGCTGCTAATAAAATACCTAATTCAGAGGCATACACAGCTCCAGTCTACAAACAGGTACAAACATAGGTCAGCGGTACAAATGTTCCCTGTGATGCTGAAACACGTGGTCCTACAAATTAAAACTCCTTTATTTTTCACCCCAGTAAATTTTATTAGCAGAAGAGCATGAGATCCAGTAAGTTCTCAGGCAAAACTGTAACAGAGAACTTCTACATTAACAATAGCACACAGAAATGTAAGTTGTGTAAAGTAAAATGCTAAATTCTGAAAGTGTTAAAAAATAATCAATTTAAAATAAATAATTGTTCCTATAATATTAGTATCAACAAGAATGTTTAAGAATTACAATTTGCACTTGTGGTTTTCAATTTAAATGCAGTGAGATCTAAAAAAGTGATATTTTAAAGTAAAAAAAGAGTGAACTTCTTTTATATTAAAGTGGTAGCTTTATTTTGACATTTTGTCATTAGAATAATCTCTCACTTCCACTGTCATCTGCCTGGCTACTGTCCTACAGTGATTCAATATCCTAGTAAAGCTGAATGAATAAAAACAGAAACATCTGCTAGAAAACATATTTGATCATAGAGAAAGACTAAAGAAACCTAAGAAAATGAGAAAACACTGAACAAGAATCAGAGAAATAAACCCAAAATAGGAATTTTTTTTCTCCTCTAATGGGCCATATGCAGTATAAAATATCTTTTGAATTAGTTTTTCATTGACTAATGGTAGTGGCTAGTAACAAGAAGATTGGGTCTTCCATCCAACCCTTTCAGATTTAGTATTTTCAAGAGCTGATAATAATATTACTTATTTAAAATTTGATTCTGCAAGGTGCTAAGCACTATGATCATCAGTGCACTTGCATTCTTAGGTAATTTTAAGCAGGCAAGTGACCCACATGAAAGCATCATCATGGCTTTCATAATCATATGATGAATCACATTATTGGATCCAGACACGAATGTTCAGAACCTTGTACAATCAAGTTAAGGGCTTTACATGAAGTGAAAAGACAATGAAGACACCCTGAAGAGTTTATAACTATCAGCTTAAGGAATATTAATGTTTTTATTCAAAAAAATCCCCTGAATGTCTGTGAACACATTTTCTTCCATATATCATCCTCTTCTGTTACTAATTCTTTGGATACTTTACTGCTGTTATATATCTGACTAGCTCTATTTTTTATAGACCCATAAAGAAAGGCAGTTGGGTCTTGTGGGAGTGGGGGGAGAAAAGGGGGAGCAGAGGAGGAGAGGGGATGGTGGTGATAAAATGTAATTCCTCCGAACACCTGCTGAGTTTAATTGCACTACAGCTGCTGCTGATTGTAAGTGGGAAAGGGAGATATAAGGCAGAGGGGGAGGTGGTGGTGTTACTGACTGATTGGCTGTCGTTACATCTAGTTTTATTGTCTTTTTTTTACCCTTTCGGTATTATTCTTACAAGTTAAAAGAGTCTCTGAGTCTGAGGGATTAGGGACCTAAACCAAAAAGGAATCTTATGATCTGTGAGCAGAATGAGATGTGGTGTTTCCTGGATGAAGACATCTGAAGAGAGCATATGTGAACCTCAAGAGCAAGACTGATGATCCCAACAGACAAATTGCCACAGTATGCAGCATTCACTAAAATGAAAGGTTTATAGGTGAGATATTTAAAGAGGTCGCCACGCCCAGAGTATGTGGGTCTGCAATGAAATAGAAGACAGTGCTTGAAATGAAGGAGCTGTGGTCATTCAAAAGGGATAGCAAGCCATGCAGAGAAATTTTCAAGCAGGTTCTCATTCTGCAAGAACTTAAAGATAACAAAGTATGGTTGGTTTGTATCATCAAGGCGCTGCGGAATATATCCCTGTGCACAAAATTGATAGAAATGGGTACTGAAATCTGGACTGCTGTAATCTGATAATTGCTGGGGACAAGCTGCCCTAATGTAGAGAAGCATGATGCACATAGTTGTGATTCAAATACTTTATTTTGGAATATGTCAAAGACGTGACAGAGCATTACAACGGGGTAACTCCCTCAGAAAACCAAGCAAATCAATATTATTCATATCCCTGCATTTTGGTTTACTCTGTAAGCAGCTGCAAAGCTAAAAACTGCTAATAGTGATGTTAAATAACTTCTGGAAAAGTCTAGAGAGTTGTTATTCAGTGATAATACATGTGGGAGGAAGAATTTCCTTCAATTTTGAGCCTGAAATGCAAGACTTTTAATTTTCAGAATTATAATAGGCAAAACATAAGTTAAACGTAGCAGTTGGCTTTTTTGAGAATTTACTTCATATGTATTTTTGACTGTATAAATTACAAACTGACTATGTTTAAAATAAATCATTTTCAGGAAATGTTTACCCAAACAAAAAAATCTGTAGATGATTCGACTGCCTATTACATGGAATATGAGCCTAATTGTAAGTGCCTGTGAAATAGGGTAAGTAAGAAAATTCGTGCTGGGAGGATACAAATGTTTGTGATGCATTCAATAAGAACACACATTGACATATAATAGTACAAATTAATTGATTATCCAGTTAAAAGGGAAGAGGAAAAAGATGAGATAATTTTTGCTTGGATTTAAAAACTACAAATCTCCATTCTGGATGAAAAGGGACCTTTTCTGCCACTTGAAAATTTGACACGCAGAAAAGGGAGATCTTTACATCCTGTTACACAGCAAGAGAAGTCCAAGAGGTAGGAACTACTTAGCTGTTAACATTTTGGTCTCTACCTTTCATTTTACTTGGTACTTTAATATCTAGCCAACCCTCCTAACAGGGTCAGTGTCTCTTCATTTGGCATCAAGTATCCAGCTTGTTTTAAGCAGGCTAAGATCTCATTGGTGCTACTGAAGCTTTTGCAGTCTGTGTTTCCTATCTGATGTGCCTTTTAAAAGTCTTCAGAAATGAGTTATTTTGCCAAGTTTGAAGACATCTTTTCACCAATTACTTTAATAGGGTGTGATCTCGACTCTGATTTTACATAAATGTATATGTAGAGCCACAAAAGATTATTAATAAACAAGCTGTCACTCTTTATTGCTGAACCCATCCTTGTATTCATTGTTTTCATATTGGTGTCCTGACTGCAAGGTAGAAAGAGCCATACAAAATGCAAAACTTTGTTTGAGTAATGCTAATTAGAATTTTTAAATTGTTTATATGCTGAACAATTCTATAATTCAAAGTATGAGTTATCTGCTCTGCTTTGATACTAAAACTAATTAATTAATTTTGAATTAAATTGATTTCTTAACCTACAGATTGACTACTGGGGAAATACAGGAAGTGTAAAGAAATAAAACATTTTCATTTGCTACTACAAATATCAAAATTCTGACAGTTCTCAGCTGTTATAAGGAATGAAGAAAGAATGTGTTTAGCTGGGAACAATATGGACTATGAAACAAAAGGTTCAATTTTTTAATATAAGTCTCCAGCATGCAATCTTCTTGTTGAGACTCTTAACATAGATTGTTTATCTTCTCTGTCTTTGATCAGTCTAATTAAAAGCCCTCATTATGTCTTATTTTCAAGAGACATTCTGGCATCTCTAGTCCACAAGGCAAATGAAAAGCTTTTTCTTTTCATAACATATTACTTTTTCATGCTGGCTCCTTACAAAAAAAAAAAAAACCAAAAAAAAACCCACCAAAACCACCACCAAGAACAAAACAAACAAAATTCCTCAAACTTTGAAAGTCAAATCTCACTAAAAAGCAAGCACTATGAAGACCTGAGAAGTCCTTTTCCAATACTGGCAAAAACTCTACTGAAAACTTACTCTCTTAATTGCTAAAACAAATGAGCAAAAAAGAAGATTTACATTTATAATTTACAAACATTGAGGAAAAGAGATTGCACAATTTTTCAGGACATGATGCTTTACTGCTGGACTGTCATAGAACCATAGAGTCACATAATCATAGAAGGATTTCTGTTGGAAGGGACATTAAAGTAATCTAGTTCCAATCCCCCAGCCATAGGCAGGAACATCTTTCACGAGGCCAGATTGATCAAATGCCCCTCCAACCTGACCTAAAACACTTCCAGAGACTGCAGCATCTATGGCTTCCCTGGACAGCCTGTTCCAGTGTCCCATGACTGTCATCATGAAGAATTTCTATTAGGTGTCTCCAAAGCTGTCTCTTCTCCAGGCTGAACAAGTCCAGGGCAGGTCCAGCCTCTGACCACTTTGATCACCTCCCACTGGACTCACTTCATAATCAGAATCTCTCTTGTCGTTTCAGGGCAAGAGTGGGGAGATGGGAGCAGTACAATCTGCACAATTGTAGACTACATCTTACAAATACAGAGAAAATAATCACACCCTCATCTACTGGCTGTGCTCCTGCTAATACAGCCCAGCCCTGTTGCTTGCCTTCACTGCCAGGACCCAGTGCTTGCATCCAAGTAACAGTGAAGAGCCACAGATCTTTCCCAGCAGAGCCATTCCTCAAGCAGTCCATCCCCAGCCTGTACCAGTGCAAGTTCTTCCTTCCCAGGTGCAGAATTTAAGTCTTTGTCCTTGCTGAATATCATAAGGAATGTCTTTGTCCATTCTTCTGGCCTGTCCAAATCCCTCTGAATGGCAACCCTTCCCGAGTTCATTGATTCGTCCACCCAGTTTTGTGTCACCTGCAGACATGGTGAACAAGCACTCTATTTCTTCCTCTTATTGAAGTTATTGATAAAGAAGTAAAACAAAACAGACCTCAACACAGAATTTCATAATTCTCCAGTTCTTGGTCCCCACTACTAGCCTATACATCCAGTTTTTTAGCTATTTACCAGCCACACATCTGGACTGCAATGTCATAAGTTGAACATGAGAATATTCTGGAAGACAGTGTTGCTAGACTTCCCAAATTCAGGGTAGATTACAACTATTACTCTTCTCTTATCCACAAAAAGAGACACTTTAATGTGGAAGATGATCAGATGGATCAGACATGAAATACCTTCTTTAAACTGTGCCAACTTTCCCTAGTATCGTTCTCCTCCTTTGTGTGCCCAGAAGTGTGTTACAAAAGGACTTGCTCCATGGTTTTTCTAAGGACTGAAGTAAATTAAATTAAAATAATCTGTAGTTCCCTGGATATTTTTTATGCTCTTGTTTGCAGATTCGTGGAGTATATTCTTTCTTCTAATCTTCAAATATTTCCCCTAAATTTTACGACTTGCAAGATGATGGAGGATGATTTTGCAAAGACATCGAGAACCTCTCTCAATGTGTTCGTATCCAGCCCATCAGTTCCCATGGACTTTTATGGGTTTAGTTCTCTCAAGCTATCATAACTCACACGCTGATGATACTTGAATTCTTTCACTAATCGGGGAGACCTGGGAGACTGAGACAAGGAAAGCACTGAGTACCTAAGCCTTATGTGTCTGCTGTTGCTAAATCACCCATTTAGCATTGGACAATCTTTTTGTTCAATCTTTTGTTCAATCTCCTTGTTCAGTCTTTTACAACATAGCATTAGAAGTTCTTCTCGTTGACCACAATGTCTGTCACAAGGCTGAACTCCAGCTGCATTTTGGCTTTCCTGACACTACCCCAACATTGGCTGGGCAATGTTTTTAGATCCCACTGTTGCATTCTGTCCCTTTTTTGGTCCCCTGTGTTCTGCTTTTAGAGGTTGGAACTCTATCAGGAAAATCCTGCTTAGCCAAACAGGTCTCCTGATGCATCCACACCTCTGATACATCTTCACCTCTTTTTGATTATCAGGACTGTTCTTACACCTGATGATAATGCTTTCTTGAGTGCCCTTACCTTTCAGATCTGTCTTCAAAAGGATTGCATCTACCAATTCTCTGTATAAGGTGAATATTTATAATAGCAAATATCTAACTGTGGAGGGCAAAATTCCCACAGATTGCCAGCTACGAGGCCTATAACTTTAAAATATGCATTACTTAATTCCAAAATTATGGTATAAATGTGTGTTTGCATTAAAATTTAACAACATTAATATTACTTCTAGCTATTCTTTTGGAAGCATCATACATAGGTATTTACTATAGTGATACCTAAATCTGAATCAGTCACATCAATTCCCTGTAGCGCCAATGAGGTAAATTGCTCTGAAAGACAAATTGTTAGTCTAAAAGAGGCAGTCAAAATAATCCAGAA
This sequence comes from Fringilla coelebs, assembly GCF_963513975.1. Lineage (NCBI taxonomy): Eukaryota > Metazoa > Chordata > Aves > Passeriformes > Fringillidae > Fringilla > Fringilla coelebs. The sequence goes on from NC_140028.1 coordinate 31,295,907, forward strand.
ACATGTCCTGTGGTATCTCTCAGTTGCCTCCCTTTTCTCATTGTCTTTGAGTTAGAAAACTAATTCAGGTGTAGACAGTCACTTGGTAAGATGAACCTTCATACAAGTTATAAGAAAACAAAAGAATGTGTTATAATAAAGGATAAATATACACATTTCCTCCCTTTCTTTGAAACTATTGCAAAATTAATTTCTAATTACTTCTATTTTTACTGAATCTGCTTGTGAAATACAACTGGAGTTTCCTTCTTAAAGTCAATTTTTTTTACAGAAGTTTCTATCTGAAAATTACCTAGTTATTAACTTGACCACAGGTCATGTTTTAACTTTATTGTTTTCCTAATCTATTTTTAAAATAGATTAGCATAAAAGAAACAAAAATAATTAATTTATAACAAGCTTCCTTAAAGGTATCCATAAACATCTTTAGAAAAGGCTGAAAATTTATTTTTACTTCTTGAATTATCTTAATATAAAAAAGCAGTGGAAATTGGAGACTCTTGGTTTGTTTGGGGATGTGAATTATTTTTAGCAAGGAGAATTTGCCAAGCATAGCAGAACCGGAAATAGAGTCTAATGAAATTTTGAGCTGCAATGTAGGCTAATGATACTTGAAAGTGACATGGTTATATCTCAACAGGATAGCACTGGCTTAGCCTAAATGTCAGGAGCTTGACAGGCAAGTATCATAAAGATACATGTCAGTCACCTCCAGTGCAAGAATAAGTGATGAGCATTGTCAAGAATGCCCTTCATTTTTCCTTGGCAATTAAAGAAAACGGGGGCCCCAATGTCTGCTCTGCTGTTCCATTCACTTTCTCCTTTCTCCTATCTAAGCACTTGCTGTTTCATTCTCTTGATTAACAAAACAGTAAAGATAAGAAATGAAGAAGAAAGTAGTTAAGTCTTCTCACTTCCGTAGTATGACCCATTTTTTTGCATAGACATGTAAAAGGAAAATTGTGAAGTTCCAGAATGCTTACAACCTTGTTATTTTTTCAACACTGTTCTACTTCTATTCAAAGCTTAGTAAGCCTGTAACACTGACTCTGACAACAAAGTGGAGAGTTCTGGTTCACAACCTAATCCTCACCATCATTTCTACCCTGAGCAGCTGAGATATATAAACCATGGAGGAAAGTCAGCAGTAAGTTCCTTGTCAGAGAGGAGAGCAAGATGAAAAACATGCAAGCTTCATGTGAAAACTAAGGAAACAAGATTGGGAAAAAGAAATAACCAGAAGAAATAAAGGCTAGGAAGGAGCACAGAAATGAGAACTGCCACAAACTGAGAGGTGAGAATACCAGTCAGTTGCCTGAATCAACCGCCAGCTTGTTTCAAACACTGTTCTCCCAGTGAGAGCTCATACGCCTGGAGCTGTGTGAAATCAGAGGCACAGTGCCAGGATGGCAAGGAACTGCCTTCACGCAGCCTCCTACCTCAGTTAAGAGTTCCCTCCTCCTGTTGTCTTACTAGGGAATAGGTAGCTATGACACTGGATTACTGCCAAAGTCAAGGTGTATGCATCACCCTGGCCAACTGTGATTCATTATAGCCAGGAGCAGGACGTGCAGTAGACGAGCAGCATTATTTCTAGCCAGAGCTACTCACTGGCTGATAATGAGAAAAGTGCCTTAGGGAACTCAGCTGATTTTCTTTTTCCAGTTTCTGCACCAGCCTGATTCCTTCCTACGCTGCCAACTATGGGCAAAGAAGATATGATTCTTGCTCCCATGACTTCATGCTTGATTTAACCCACGAACCAAAGTGCCCCAAGGCTCTCCAAGTTTGGCTTACTAACTGTTCTTGCAATTACACATAATGTGTTCCAATGTTTCAGTTTTCTCAAAGCAAGGAAAAAGAAACCTCCATAGAGCCCATCCACTCAAGCAAGACTATCACACAGATAAACATGATCTCACTGACAAAAGCAAAGAAGGCATCTAGCCCTACAGACACAAGTCTAAGAATGTAAACAGATTCTTGCCTGCCGATTTATCCTTACAGGAAATTTTCTCCAGCATAGACCATTGCCAACAAGTAGAAAAATGGAGATGCTTTGCAATAGGCAATCAAAGGCTGGAAGCATCAACAGTGTTCCACTGGCTTGAAAGGCTTTAACTGTTGGGACAGTTTCATCAATTCTATTATCCACATTTCAGACACATTCAGAAACATGCTCTTTTCAAATACCCAATGGAAAACAAAGGACAATAAAAATGGTTAGATCTATTGTGCACCTGACCATCAGCTAATTTTGGCTTATTCTGTAGATATTTTGCCCTATCTTGGGTAATAGTTAAAGAGTTTTTTGGTTTATGACCAAAATTAAGGTTATCATGGGTCATGACGGCAAAAGATCAATAGAAACAAATCACATTTTTAATGACATTACTCATGTCAGTTAATCTTTGATCATCAATGAAAACATGCAACAGTTATTAAACTTTCTTAGAACTTTTTTGGCCAGAGAGCCCACTTTAAACCTGGTCTTCCATTAAAATTCACTAGGTCTGGAATTCAATGATAAGTGTACTCTGCAGCCTGAGAAGGAGAAAGGATGGGAAAAAAAGGTGTGTCATACCTCATTCAAGAGGATACACTATATTTGCAAAGCCATGAATAAATACCGAGGTTTTACTGAGTCTTATGACAAATAATGTCTCTTTCCTTAATTTTGGGGTTCAGCATTTTCTTGTGGATACGTCAAGCCAATATATCCATGCCAAAGTACTTGGAGAAAATAATAGCTCTCAGGCTTTTTTTTTTTTCCTATGGTTATATTCATTCAAGAGAAATCTGCTGGCAGTAAGATGCTTTGTGAGTCTGAAACTAATTCTGGATAGGTTTGTGTGAAACTTACCTTCCTCATACTGTATTTCTTACAGACATTTCACATCTACTATGTAGCTTTATGCAATTCTGTTTTCCAGGTTTTGAATCAAAAATTCTTGACCTTGAAATACTTCAGAGCAAGCAATTTCTGCTTGCTGCATGAATGCTTTTGTCATCACTAAGCATTTCACCAGCTGCCTATTGATAAACAATTGACAACTACTCATGACCATTTAACAAGATTGGTTAATGAGAATACTTTGCTATTGCTCCTGCAGATTTTACAGTCACATGATAATTTGATTAGTTCATTGATAAGAGAAATACCTATTTCTTAGAGATAGGCATTCCAACTGAGTAAAGTAAACGCTACAACTCAACAAGAGCAAAAATGTAGTAGTAATTTGAATTGTAGCAAGAGGACAGGAAGATATTGTATAAGGTTTCTTATTAAATAAATAAATATTTTAAAACCTTCAAATAAAATATGACTTAGAAATAAATTAATTCCTCTATAAAGTAGGAAAACCTATTGTTCCTGACACTCTCAAAATAGATAGCCATAAATAAAGGAAGACTATTATGTAGTGAAATGATACCCAAGGCAAATAGATGTGAGGGCAGGTAGTGGGGAACCTAAAGTTAAATTCCAAATCTCTTCAGTAGCCATATGCAGGCAAGTGGCAAAAGAGTGGATTTTTTTCACAATGAAATGACCTTGAATATGGCTTGAAATTGAGGTCAGCAACTTCATGCAGGGGTTGCAAATATCTCAACAGGTCCCAATAACTGTGTTTGAGTTTTGCTTGAGTTTTCATAACACAATATCATTACAATTTTGAAAAGAATTTAGGAGATTTCCATGATACTGCCTTGCCTTTGTGCTCAAGAGTAATGTATATTTCCATTGGTCTCAGTCTCTCCGCTGTCTTTTACCCTGGAAACATGTCCTAATCCTTGAAATCATTTAAAATAAATAGATATGGTGTGATCTTGTCAGTCTTCTATATACTCAGTAAAATCTCTGGAATTTGGTTTAAAAGAAACTTAGGTGGAATTTTCGAGGTGAAGTCCTTCTCCTGGTGAAACTGATTAGAATTTCTTTCACTTCTTTTAGGGGTCATTGTTTTACCTTTATTTCTATAATAAGTATCCTCATGTCAGCAATGGTTCTTCATAAGAGAGGTATGAATAGTGCACCTCCTTTCCTTGTTTAAGTGCTAGAAAAATCTTGGTCTAAGCACAGATTACCTAAGTGACATCTCAATTCAAATAACAGAAATAACAGTACCATATACAAATAAATTCATATTGAATTTACAGTATTATTGAATTTTTTATACCTAGTATGTATAATTTTCTTTTGGTCATGTTGCCTATTAGACTGTTTTCAAACAAAATGTTGATTCTGTGCCCTACTTCATTATTTCAGTGCCCAGTTCTCCTTATACTGATTACTAGTTGTTTACTAGTTCTACCTGCTTCTAGTCACTGCTTTTCTGTAGTAGAAGAGATGACAGAACCTTATGGACCTCCATCCTAAGTGGCTGTATCTTTTTCCCAACCTGATGTCCTATGTTCTCAAAAAAAACCAAATAAAGCAAAAATTAAATCTTAACTGGATTATGCATGCTATTTTCTTACAAGTTCAGACCACTTACATTGAAGTTGTGGTCATTGAGAAATAATTAAGCACTCCATGTCTCATAACAAAAATATTAATCTATGAAAGTACCAGTATACAGCATAATAGTGTAGTTCATAAACCACCTTTAGAAACAAGATTTTTAGTTGCCAATACCAAACCCTTTCACAAACTACTTCCTGCTTCAAGGTCTCTTGCCAGGGTAATGAGATGCTCCATCATGAAGTTATATATAATTCTGTCAAAATAATCTTAGAAAATATATAATTTTGAATCATTGTTGGAAGCAGAGACATGAGCAACTGCAAATGTGTTCTTCTAAACTGGGAATGTAATATAGAATTAAATGCAAATGACTACGTTAATGCAACATTATGATTGAGATATGACACAAACAAATGTCATTAAATTCCAAGTATGGTTCCCACAGCAACTGTAATTCTGCTGCTTTGCCCTTTCTGTACATATTATATTGTATTTCTGTGCCATATACTGTGCAGTATTAACTTCACTGCATTTTCATATATTTGCACTGTGACTGAGTAATGGTTGTTCTGGGAAAACAAACTGAGTTTCTATTTTTCTTAATGTAAAAATCTCCACAATAATGTTGCCATTTTTTTCCTATGCTTAATTTCTTTTGTTTTTGCTGGTTTGTTTGGGTTTTTTGAAAGAAGAGAGTGTACTGTTTCAATGTATATCACCTGGCTAGAAGTCATTGCTTTTGCAGGTATATTTTTGAGCTATACTCCAAGCCATGAATCTGCTTAAGTTAATTTTATTTCACTGGATATTAGTCAGCTTGATTTTTTTTTCTTTTGGCCTTTTTCTTCCCAATATCACAGTCTGAGCTTTAGTTTCAAGCCAAGTCAGAGGTCTTAACAGGAAAAAAAGTAGTGTGCTGTATCTTTATTTCCACCACATTGATCTGCTTGTAAGGAAAGATCAGCAAGAACTCAGTTGCTATCTACTGAGGTGGTGACAGCAATTTAAATTTAACTGGTTCATTAAGGTGCAATATTGGACTGAGTGGCTAATTAACATTCACAAACTCAAATTAATAACAGCTTAAGAGAAAAAGAAATGTCTTGCATGGGTCAAATTTATTTTTCCCAATTTGCTTTAAAATATAGCTTATACATACATTACTCCAAGAGAAAGACTAACCATATCATACATTGCATTTGGTACTTGCTTGTATCACATTAGAGTGATACGACTTATCAGGAAAATAGATTAGAACTTTTAAACAGGCATATTTTCAGAAGCCCTGTGTTAAAATAAAAATTTTCACCATTTGAAGAAAGAACGAATTAAATTTTTTTTTTAATTCCAGGAAAGACATAATCCTTTAAAAGGTGTCTTGGTCAATGGCAGGTTGAATCTGAGCCAGCAGTGCCCTGGCAGCCAGGAGGGCCAGCCCTGTCCTGGGGGGCATCAGGCACAGCATGGCCAGCTGGGCAAGGGAGGGGATTGTCCTGCTCTGCACTGGGGCAGCCTCACCTCGAGTTCCATTTTGGGTGCCACAATATAAGAAAGGTTTAAAGCTGTTGGTAAGAGCCCAAAGGAGGGACACAAGGTTGGTGAAGGGCCTTGAGGGGAAGCCTTATGAGGAGTGGCTGAGGTCACTTGGCTGGTTCATCCTGGAGAGGAGGGGAGAGAGGGGAGACCTCAGTGCAGTCTACAACTCCTTTGTGAGGGGAAGTTGGTTCAGCAACTGCTTTGAAACTGAATGTACCTCACCTGAATTAAGGGAGGTTTCTGAAATTTTTAAATGGCTGTTTTCAACATTTTTGCCATATACAGGCCCATTATATCTCAATGTAATTAAGTGGTCTTAGGAAATGTTTCCAAACATCTACTCATGGACTATAATTCTGTATAATTCTATAATTTGCTGAAATTCCTGAATGGCAAGCTCATGGTAATGGTGTTTTATACATAAAAGAGCACATAGTGATCAACATTTGCCCTGGAGTGCTTCCCTAAAATTTCCTGAAATGCTTTTTTTTTTCCATTTCAGAGCTTACCTATGAAGAAAGTGAGAAAGAGAGAAAAAAAGTGTTTCGCAAACTGTGGTAACTTGTAATTTACACTAGTTTGAGTATATAAAGTACCTCTGTGGAAAGTGGAAGCAACGAATAAGCAAGTAAGTAAGATACAGGTAAACTAAATCACAAGATTTTGAAGGCGGTAGCATGACATAGTTTAGAAAACAAATTACTGAGATATTATGAATGTCAGTTTGGTTTAACCAATTTGAGATTCTGATAATTGTTTTAATAATTCTGTTCTGATTCGCTTTTCAAATCCAATAAAATTACCTATATTTTATTTCAAATTCTTGCCCATGGCAGACCTTGAATAATATTTCTAAGGAAATGAATGAGATATTATCTATGATTTAAATAAATAATTCTATTCAGTCGAAAGCAAACTATCTTTCAGCAGTAAAAGATTTTTCTAAACTGATAGAATTGTGTTGTATGTTCTAACATCTTTGATTAAATACAGCAAATGGGCTAGGATACTAGAAAATATGCACCTGCATTATCCCAATCTAAGTTTACATTTCTGTTCCAAAACTTGTTTCAGTCTGTTATTATGCCCTATTTCAAAGGGGTTTTTTTAATTTTTTTAAGGAAGAGATGCCATTTTTTGGTAATGTTTGCACATATTTGGGGTTTTGCTCCTTTATTTTCTCTATATGTACTAAAGTACTGCTGAAGTTAGCAAAAGGATTGCCTGCTCATGATGCGGAGTATTGGACAGGTCCAGCAACAGCTCTTATCTAGAATTTAAAGTTAATTTGTTTTGTGTAACAAATGGGATGAATAAATTCATTTATGTGGAAAGGGCAAAAAATACTTAGGACTTTCCAAAATATAGGTGAAATAGTGGCTTGACACCTTTTTTTTTACTCAGTAAAAAATAATAACAGTGACATTCTTACTTCACACAAGTAACACTGGAATCAAAGTTTATGTGACCAAAGAACAAGCTCTGTTTACACACATAAACTCCTGTAGATTAAAGCTGAATCTTGTATGTCACAAAGAAATATGCATCTGGTGGTACATGTTCTAACAACACAATTTTCATACACACCTTTTTTATAAGAGATCAAGATGAAAACAGACCTTGAGATTTAATTCTTGCAAAATAAATATGAAACAAAAATATGGTGTAACATTTGGTTTTGCATCAATATCAAATCCAAACAGCAGCCATTCAGAGCTATACATCTGTAAGCACTATAGAATTTTAAGACATTCTTTTGAAGAAAAAATAGAATATATATCAAATGTATATCAAAATGTATAAAAATTAATGCAATAAAAGTATGAAAAGTCAAAATACATGTGGAAACAGAGACAGCATTTTAAATCGTTTACGTCATGGAAATGAGATATTGGTGTCAACAAACATTTAAAAATGAATGAGCTGTTCAGGAGATGCAAACACAAATGCACCTTGTGCGCTTTAAAAGGTTTCAATTTTGCTATTTTCTAAACACAGAAAAATGTATCCCCCCCATTCAGAATATTGAATGTCTTATGAAAAGTGAAAGGTCATTTGTAACTGTCCAAAGGATTGATGGAGTTGAGATACCTCCTTGACCTTCACCCTGCACTCATAAAGAACAGTCTCAGATGACAGAGCATCAGGCAAGTTTTCAGAAAATGTCTTTTCTTATTTTATATTGCATAGTAGGCTTGTTACCTGATATTTTTCATAATTGTATGTCAAGATTTAATTACTTCATGTCTTCCCTCATTAAAAGCAAACTGTCATCTAATACCATTCAGCTATGTTTATGATTTGCACTAATTCAAGCATTTCTGTCTGCTTTTTGCCATTGTTTTCCATCTCAGTTTCTACAATAATTGCTTTGGAGGCCTACACAAACAATGTCAAGGTCAAGCCTCACAAATACAAAAATTCTTTTCCAATTACTTATTGTCAGTTAAGGATGCACATTATAAAAACTGGTTCAGAGGAGGTTTTTTTTCTTCATATTCTAATCTTTACATAATACAAATTGAATTAAAGCTTAAGATGTTTAAACAACAAACTTCAAAAACACTTGTGGAAACATGAAGTATATTAGATTTTAATCATTCTACAACATTTTCAGTCATGTAGCGTATTGGGGAATTCATATATAAAATATACTATTAACCATGTGCAGGAAGTAAAATAAAGTTTACTCAATGTTAAATCCTTTTGTTGTTATATTTTTTCATCTTACCAACAGGGAAAGTCAAGGACATATAGCTTACTGGTCCACTTACCAAGAAACAAGAAGGCAAAGAATTCATTTATCAAGCTTCAGTATCAAGTGTCACTCTCCCTACTTTCCTGCAAAAAGCTTGAGAGTGTTGGGCAGCAAAAGAATGCCATGAGAAGAAAGATGCAAGAAGAAAAGAAAAAAAGTGTTTTCTGAAGATGATGGGGACACATTGGGGTAAAATACATAATGATAGAGAAAAAAAAACCTGAGAATGACTGTTGTTCCTTTCCTAATTATTTTCTCATTCACAGAGGTATTAACATGAATACAGTATGTTGTCTAAAAGGAAAAAATAGTAATACTATTTTGGAGAACGCAAGCTGACTTCACTGAACAGTCCGAGGTTTAAATTTTATTTGGTATGTTACTTATTCTTGGAACATAATGAAAACTACCACTCTGTTGCCTGGCTGCTGAAGTACTTTGGATCCACCAGAAGGGAAAGCAAAATCATGCTAATCAATTGTTGTTTACCAATTTTTCAAATGCTAAATCCTTCAATTATTCCATGCCAAAATGATATCACAACACTGTCATGAAAAGATATGTCATGTTCAAACACCTGTTTTAAGAAAATCTCCCAAACTCATTATAATGTAGATTTAGCTTTCTTCAATATGGACTACAACACCACAAACTATAGATTCATGAAAAGGCATTTTATCATTTGTATTTTTTTCATTAATTTGTTCGTTTTGCTATATTTTAAACAAACTACTATCAAATTTTTAGATCATTTTCCTACATTGCTAGAAACATTTAATTCTTTCTTTTCACTCAAGAAACTCAAAACAACTTCCCCAATCTCTCATCCCTGGCTATGAACCAATAAGCTATGGTGGGGGACAGAATGGTAAAGCTCATCTTCTGATTTGTGAGAGAGTAATTCTGAATGGTTACTTAATTCCAGCAAAAATTACTCAAATCCTTGTTATAATTCTCTAAATAGTTTTAAAAAAGAAAAGAACTGCAAGCAAATATTGGTTTATTTCAGGAAGACACAAGACTATGAACTATTCAGGATGGACTCTTTGCTTAACTTTTCCATTATAGCTCAGCTGCTCAGTCACTAAAAATGAAGGTATAAGAAGCTGCTGGAGTATTTCAGTCAGTGAAAGAAAAATCATCTAGAATCCCATATTAATGAAGTAGAAATTGCTATAATGACAGTGGAGAGGGGAAAAAAGGGGTGGAAGAAAAACCTAAACAGTAGCAGTTTCTACAAGAGCGTACAATATGCTCACATTAGCAGGAAAAGCAGCATGTATTAATATATGTATGGTCTAGGAGAATTATTTGGTTCCACAACTTGCAGGAGCCTAAACCAAGAGCATCTGGCACTGCTCTACATTTTCCCCAACCCCTGTGTTTCTGACTGAAAATATCTGCAGGTTTTCTTCTTTATCTTCTTTTTTTTTTTTTTTACAGACATACTTTGCACTTCCAGCATTTTAACTGGCTTTTAGTCAAGTCCAAAAAGATTTCTCTACAGAATCCCGAATTAAAAACCTTTGAAATACAAAATTATTTTGTTTACTGTGTCTTTTTGATCAGATGACTGGAACCAGATAAAGGTGACAAACTTTATTTTTTTTCTCAGTCATGTATGGAAATGATGGCTTCTTATTATCTGCAGAGAAATGCTTTGACTTAAAGAACATTTTTTTTTTTTTTATTATCTTTTGTCATTGGCTATGAAATCGCAGTTAATAAGTTTCACAGATTGCAATAATACCCTTGAGAACCTGTGTGCTATCTGTCAAACATGTAATTTTAAGGTCTAATAATATGCAATATGTTTACATAGGTTATTGAAGTGCAGTTCTTTCCCAGAATAGGTATTTAGTAAAAAAGCTAGAAGTGTAGCATCTAAAAGCTAGTAGAATTTAATATATTTTAAATACCAATATAAATTATAACAGATAAATTTATACAACATATGCACCAAAATATGTTTCTTTATTGTAAGAAAATTGTTTGTGGAGACTGCTATTACTGCAAGATTTTAAGGACATACGACATTATCAGAACTGATCTAAAATTTGTTAAAGTCAAAAGAGGCCTTGGAGAGTTTTGTGAAGTGTTTATTGAAAAAATATTTAACTGGACAACATGTGTGGATGAGTGAGTATGCAGAGGACTTGTAAACATAATTTTACAATAATTTATTTTGGCTTTTATGAAAACGCAAGTGTTTTGCATTTCTAATTTTTATTTTTAGATAGAACATGGATATCTAGAGCTGAGATGTACCTTTTAAGCAGAACTCAATATTAATGAATCCTTCAATTGCATTAAACAGAATAACACGTTAGCACAAGATAATGACTTTTCTATTTTATGCTACAATATTAGGAAATATAATATTAAATTGATGTTTATGAAGTGCTGTGCCTCTTAATACACTATAAATATAGACAGCATCACAGTAAAATGATAAACAATTAGCAGTTTTGAACTTTATCTGCTGTTTCCCCTTTTCAAAAAAAAAAAAATTAATACCTTCAATGCTAACTGAACTAATCCTATTAACTATTACAGAAGTGATTTTCTTTTGATTTAATTTGTCCTTCTAGTACTCATGAAAAGAGTTGGCTTGGGTTCCCCAGAAGCATAGTTAAGGCTAACTTTTATTAACAAAAGCGTGGGGCAGTATGAGAGAAGGTGAGAATGTGGATCATTCCTGAGAAACAAATAAAATTGTAGAGGGGTAGGGAAGAGAGCTCTGGTGACTCTACTAGTGGTATTGTCAAGCAGAAGAAAGAAATGGAGGCAGTAATCCCCTGCTTCGGCATCCACTGTTCATCAGATGCTCTCCTCATTCCTGTACAGCCTTGTTAACCCTTACCTGCATCTACCACTTACCTGAATTTACAAAGTGTTAATCCAGGTAACCTCAAGGTCATTTTGGTATGCAAACTTTCATTGTTCTTAGCATAAGGGCAATGCTTTTTCCAATCTTACAGAAACCAGATTATTATTATATAAAATACTATATGACTGCTCATTAAAAGAATATGTAATACTTTTTTATCACCAATATAATGATAACAAGGAAATGTAAAAAATGTCTGTCTCATGCTCATTTACACATTTACAATCCTTTTGGCTAGTAGTGGCAAAATAAGTAATATATACCAAATCAATCTTTTTCCAAGAGAACAGTTTCTTCTGCAATAGTACTCTTAAATTTGGTTTATCCTTAAACAGAAAAAAGTTCATATGAGCTTGTGAACTACACCTGCTGGCATTTTATCTTCTAATGCACATAATATACCTTATTTCACTAGTAAAGATTACATCTTTTTTTACATTGCACTATCTTGTGAATTTCACTGTTGCTAAATTTAGTTTTCAAAATGTCTCAAAAATTACCCCAGGGCTTTATGGATGTCTTATAGCAATTCTTGGTGTAACACATCCTTATTACCTCAGTTGCAGACTTTCCATATTAACATACTAGCCATAAAGTTAATTGTTGCTCCACTCCACTAACAGTGGTGGAAGAATTTTTAGTTTCTTTAATGTTGGCCATTACATATTTATTTCCCTAATATATTATACTTTGAAAAGTAACAATAAATGGCATTTTCCAATTCTGTGAGCTGTGTTGGAAAACAATCATCATGAAACAACATTTAATCCTGAGTTGCAAGAGTCATCTCTAGGTACACGAGAGTAGCCCAGTTTCTTTGATCATTTATCTCTTTGAAACGATCAGCAAGGATGCCAATTAGAAACACTGTTTATCATTGTAGTTTTAGTCATTATGTTTACACCTTCCTAGTAGAAGCCAGACAGAAAAAAATTTCTTTTCTTACAATTGCTCATTTGAGTCCACATTAAGATCAAAAGTTTGGATACATATTTGGTTCATCTGGCTCAGAACATTTCCTCCACTATCAGCCTGTTCTGAACCCTTCAGAAATGTGTGCAAAAGCATTTGAAGACAACTGTGTAATGTCTCCACTAAATCTCAATGGAATATTAAATTATTAGCTCATCCCATGAATTCTAACATTATCTATTTCATTCATATTCTGTATAACATTGTAAGAAGAAGGAAAATATGTAGATCCAAGAACATTTTGCAATAGGTGCTATCATACACACCTTTATATGAAAGCAGTATCTTCCTCTTCCCTGAGGACATAAATCTATAAACATAGAGGTTGAAACTGAGGACATAAATCTGTGTCCTCAGTTTCAACCTCTATGTTTCAGTAGACCATCACTGCAAGAAAATTTTCAAAAAGCCAGTTCAGAAAAATGAGTTGAAATTATCTAATAAGATAAGGTTAATTACAGTACACTACATTATTATGGACAGTACAGAGTGTAGATCAAACTGCGGAATGCCGTAAATGAACTTTAACCGAATAAAGATTCATGATAGATTATTTTTTTCCTATGGAAATATAGCAAGAATTTTTAAAACTAGACTATAATGTGGATTTGTTACTATCAAATGTTTAAGCCTTTAATATCATCAAAAATAATGTTTGCATATTTACACAATTGTAAGTATTTAATCAAACAGACAGGATAAAATGTTACCAACAATACTTACTGTCTAAACATGAGCATAGAAGAATAAGGGCATTCTACTTGATCCATTTTGTACAGTCTAGTCCGTGTTTTCCTGGTTTTTCTAAGATCTGAATTTTACACGGGTTTACATATTTATTTGCAATTTAAATTCAAACCACATACTTGAAACATTGTTGCGAAGATGTGAAGACATTCCTTTTCTCTATTAGAGTTTGTACCAGATTGCACCTGCAAGTGGTATTGGGTAAAGGAAATTCCACAAATTCTGCTCAAGGCAGTTCCACTAGGAACTTAAGAGTATTTAACAGGTGAAGTTCTAATAAACAACTTAGAGAAACTTGAGATTCAGGTTATTTTTTTCTGATTGCTTACAAATATTCTTTGTATATTCATATGAATTATAATTAATATAATTTCATTCAATTATTGATATTATATTAAGATTATTTTTATTTTACTTGTAATGCATTTAATTTGTATACTTCATGTCCATGAAACTTCGGAAAATCCTAACAGATTTCAAATTATGAGTTAAAATAAAATGGCACAAACTTCTCTTTGATGGTTACTACATTCTCCTACAATTTCTCTGATATTAGAGGCTCTCATAATGCTTCCTATTACTCATTACATATTACCTACAGACATGTCTCCAAAATAGCAGGATTACGCAGCTCCAGAATTTCAAGACTCTAAAGCTCTAAAGGTAATGGACTAAATAAAGGACTAAAAGTAAGATGAGTACCTAATTTTCTAAAACCTATTTAAACCCAACCTTGTGAAAAAAAAAAAAAGAATACAGAAATTTAAAAAAAAATCCTTGCTAGGAAATAAAACATTTGCTAGGAGAAGTTAGATGTCTGCAATATCTCAAAATATGATTTGAAAAAGCCAAGAAAACAAATACTTTGAGAGGTACTAGAAGTAGTGTTTCATTTCCCATAGATCTGTGCTCTATGGCAGATAAACCTTGGTCTCTAACATGCTATGGTCTTGCTCTTTTTTTTTTCCTACTTAAGTGCCTATTTGAAAGAAGCCTGCAGGAATGCAGGATTGAGACCTTATTTTTGACGATTCCATCAAATTCCTGTTAAACCAGTTAGCATCCAGGGATATCAAATCACTAATACTTAACTAGAGAAAGACTTCATACTACCTGAAAAGCTATATGCTACCTATATAGTACCATACATTGAATTTTATCTCTGATAAATATTCTTGCCTATTTCTGTATCCATTAATGATAGAACTTAAACTCAAAGGGCTTACCACACAATTCTGGCATTTGGTGTAAAAATATTTAACTTTCTTCTTATTCCTAAAGTTATTTAGTAGTATGAGGAAGTTAGCATACTCATTCAAAAATCAAATGAAAGTAAAATTCAAATCCTATGTACATAACTACCTGCTATATATAAAACAGTCTGTATAGCAAATATTTTTCCTTGAATGAATAGCCTTTGTAACCTGTCTTTTTCTTAATCAGGTACATGACTCTCTGTAAACTTTCTTTGCTTTCTAAGGCAAACATAAGTAATAATTTCTGTAAAGGTCTTGAGTCCCTCCAACATCTGGTTTTGGTTTACTATAAAAACTGTGTCTCTGATCTCATGTGTTGAACTACTGTATGTTTGCCACTGTCTATTTCCTGTGAAAAAATACACTGAACAATAATAGCTTTTGTTCCTAGACTTCCAGTCACTAGAGCAGCTGAACAAATAGTTTTTGTGCTTTCATTTGAAGTAATTTATTCCATGTATATGTTTGTGTAGGGTCATTTGGGTTATTGGATGTTTCATCATTTAAAAATCAAATATTAGAAATTTAAATTACTGAAAACTAGGTCTAATATTTTCCTTATGCTTTTACTAGTTCTTTTGAGAAAATTTCCTTCCAAGGTATCTTCAAGCCAATATACAGTTTTTTGTGAGTGGAGGGAAACTAAAAAAATAGTTATTAAAAAGTTGTAAAGAACCGTCAACATTGCTAATAATCCCACTCAATAATAAATCACAGGTGTCAATTTATAGTTCTGCTTAGATATTGATCATCTTTGTATGTTATCAGCATTATGATTAGCATATAGCAAGATCAAATTGCAAAATTCAAACACTGAATTCTTCCTTAAATCAGAGAGAACATATGTTTATTTCAGCGTGCACACACACACATGCACACCCACACTTGAGAAACTCCTTTCCTGCTCATTCCTTCAGACTGCAGGAAGAGCCTTGGCCCTTGCAACTGCTCAAGCTTGCAAATGTCATTGGCTTCCTCATTATTTTCTGCCCCTCCTCTGCACAGGCCTCTCGTTTGCATTATGCAGATCCCTTCCTTCCTCATCTCTTAAACAGAAATCTTTACAGTCATGATGTGTCTATTCACTATTTCATGATTCACCTTTCTTCCAAGGTTCCACATTTTTATCAACCCTTATGGAGCAATTTTACAAGTACTTTATTTGCTGTATATTATTAAATTACTCAACACTGGTTCTGTTATGTCTTTGTCCTTTTCTTATTAAAACTTTTATTTAATCCAGTGGAAAATTGGAGTTGAACCCAAAATATTAGGTTAACTTTCCAGGTTAATTAGTAGCTTAAATTCCAAGTTTTCTATAATTTTCAGTGTCAGTTCTGGATAGCTCTATCTCACCTTAAATCTAAATAAAATTTTTTAAACTATGAAATTCATTATTTTATTTCTAAATCTTATGAACATTATAATTTAAATGGTCCAATTTTAAAACTCCTATTTATTTGTATTTTATTTGCATTTGATGCATAGGAATTACATTCATTTTGTTTACTTTTTTTAATATAGTTCACATTCTACATTTTATCTTCATTAAGAAAAAATAAACCAAACATTTGAAATTTATATTGTACACATAGTAATCTATGTTTTATTTGGAAGATAAACATCACATTCCTATTTTTTTATCTATTACCCGATCATGCTTTCTTATGTCTTTAAATTGGGCTGTTGGCATACAATATATTAGCTATTCCGAGTTCTACAATTTTGCAGCTCACATTTAAAATTAAAAATGTAGGAAAAGTATTCTTTAAGACTAGCTAAAAGGGGCTAATTTTTTACACAACTTGCTAACTATAGTTTCTATTTTTGCTATTACTCTGGTAAAGTAATACAGACTCCTTGCTGTGTTTTAAATTAACACAAAGGAGTAGAGTTGCATGTAATGTATCTGAAGATTCCAATATCGCAGGGCATTATTTTCTTAAAAATGTTACTGAATCCCAGAAATCTTTACTTTATTGTTAATGAAAATCCTAAACAAATTTCTAATTAAAGGTAGGAGTAGCAGGAAAAATAATCCATATACTTTAAAGATGGAGTTTATTTAGTTTTTTAGATTTATTTTAAGATGCATCTGCAGGATCAAGGAGTGATGCAATGACTTAAGAATCACTGTCAAGCTAATTTCCTAAAGTAAGGAAAATGTAAACCAATAATTGAAAAGTACACACTATTTCTCTTTTTTTTGTCTTCATTGAAAAACTTCATTCAAAAATATTGAAGATATTCCTTTTACAAATTATAGACAAATTTCATCCAAGTTTAGCTGAAATACTCACTCTTGGCTGGCAAACTGACTGTGTGCTAACTTCACAAAAGACAGCTTGAAAACACATTCAGTACTCAGCTGACACAACAAATATCAAGGCATATAATATCATGAATTAAAAATAGTGAGGTTTTTTTCCCTCAAAGTCATTACTTTATTTGCAGAAGTCTTCATATTTTTAGTATCTTACTTTATTCAGAATGTACTCACAACTCAACCTTTAAGCATTTTGGAGTAGTCTTCTTTTCTCTGAAAATTGTGTTTTAATAATTCAATCTTTAAACTTAATACATTTAATTTTTTCACTGATATTGGAAAACAAAAAGCATATGCTGGTATTACTTCAGTTCAAGACCTTGAAATCTATGCAACTATGCATAGGTTTTAGAGTAAAATACAAACTCCACATAATTCAAATTTTAAATACATAAGACATCTTACCCAAATTTACTTAAAATTAAGTAATTTTTTTAATACGGAATATATATATTCATGCATCCTGTATTTGCCACCATAATAGATCTATTTTCCTGAGATGACATAATTGTGGTGGGCTTATCTCGAGAAACAGCTGAACTCCCACACAGCAGCTCACTCACTCTCCCTCTCAACAGGACTGGGGAGAAAATAGAAAAATAAAAGAAATGAGAAATAATTTGAAGAAAAAGACAGAGATAACTTACTATGTACTGTCTAAGACAAAATAGACTCAATTTAGAGAAAATTATTAGTAGATAATTACAATATATTTCCGTAATGGCAAAGTAGAAAAACATGAAAAAAGCACATTTCTGCCTCCAGGCTCAATTTGTTGCTTCACTGCCAACCCCAACAAGCAATACAACAGGACTGGGAATTAGAGGGTTACAGTAGGTACCTAATGGCTTCTCTCTACTGATCATTCCTCCTCACACTATTGGGTCAGTCTGGTGTGAGTCCTCTCCACAGACTCCATTACAAAATCTGCTGCAGTGGGAGCTGCCCACAGGCCAAACTTCCTTCAGGAAATATCCATCTGCTTCACCATGGGGTCCTCCACTAGTCATTGCAGTAGATAACTTCTCTAGCACCTGAACCACCTCTAATTCCTTTCCTTCCTTTCCTTCCTCTCCTTCCTTCCTTTCCTTCCTCTCCTTCCTTCCTTCCTCTCCTTCCTTCCTTCCTCTCCTCTCCTCTCCTCTCCTCTCCTCTCCTCTCCTCTCCTCTCCTCTCCTCTCCTCTCCTCTCCTCTCCTCTCCTCTCCTCTCCTCTCCTCTCCTCTCCTCTCCTCTCCTCTCCTCTCCTCTCCTCTCCTCTCCTCTCCTCTCCTCTCCTCTCCTCTCCTCTCCTCTCCTCTCCTCTCCTCTCCTCTCCTCTCCTCTCCTCTCCTCTCCTCTCCTCTCCTCTCCTCTCCTCTCCTCTCCTCTCCTCTCCTCTCCTCTCCTCTCCTCTCCTCTCCTCTCCTCTCCTCTCCTCTCCTCTCCTCTCCTCTCCTCTCCTCTCCTCTCCTCTCCTCTCCTCTCCTCTCCTCTCCTCTCCTCTCCTCTCCTCTCCTCTCCTCTCCTCTCCTCTCCTCTCCTCTCCTCTCCTCTCCTCTCCTCTCCTCTCCTCTCCTCTCCTCTCCTCTCCTCTCCTCTCCTCTCCTCTCCTCTCCTCTCCTCTCCTCTCCTCTCCTCTCCTCTCCTCTCCTCTCCTCTCCTCTCCTCTCCTCTCCTCTCCTCTCCTCTCCTCTTCCTCTCCTCTTCCTCTCCTCTCCTCTCCTCTCCTCTCCTCTCCTCTCCTCTCCTCTCCCTCCCCTCCCCTCCCCTCCCCTCCCCTCCCCTCCCCTCCCCTCCCCTCCCCTCCCCTCCCCTCCCCTCCCCTCCCCTCCCCTCCCCTCCCCTCCCCTCCCCTCCCCTCCCCTCCCCTCCCCTCCCCTCCCCTCCCCTCCCCTCCCCTCCCCTCCCCTCCCCTCCCCTCCCCTCCCCTCTCCCCCTTCCACCTCTCTGACCTTGGTATCCCTCCTACAATTTCCCTTTTGCCCAGACCCTCCACCTCACCTCTCCAACAGTGCAATAGTTTTGCCCTTTTTTAAATATCTTTTAGCAAAAGCTCTACCAGTTTGGCTGATGGGCTTAAGGATATGCAGGGGCTGTAGGGGCTGGCTGGAATCTGCACATCCAACAGTGGACAATCCCTGTGGCCTCCCTGCTGCTGGCAACACTTTTACACATACAACTGAAATACATCAAAAGGAAAAAAGAATTTCTGTCAATACTACAAAATATTTCAGTATACCAGGATGAAACAAATGTTAACAGTGTCACATAGGAAATATTTTAATTAAAAAAAAGAAAGAGAGAGCACTGTCTGGATAAGATAGAAAAGGCCAACACTTTCTACATGTTACTATTGCTGGAAGCAAAATTACGTAACTCTAATTTAGCGTGCCAAGAAAATTCTTTCTGTTCCATCTGTTACAACTATGTTAGATGACAGTTGTTGAAGTTAAATTTTAATAATTTATTAGGATTGGGCAGCTTTTACTTAAGGAAATTTTTGAGATTTTTTTTTTTGAAGATCCTTCTAAATAATTAATCTTAATTATCAATAATCATTATCACAAATCAATCCCAAAATTCTGAGGAAGCTTCCAGAAGACTAGGAAAAAAGAAAGGAAGAGAGTTTTTCAATATTTTGAAAAGGAAATGTGATAAGTAGGCTAAGTCTGTGTTAGCTTCATACTGATCAAAAACATGTATAAACCAGCAGAACCAGTAAAAACAAAAAAAATAAGCATTACTAATGACAACCCATGAAGAAAAATAGCTCATGTCATACATTTTATAACTTGTTAAAAGTAAGTTCTTTATGATTACATAATAATAAATCTATTGATTAAATATTTAATATCTATATAAATAATTATTGGCATAAAAGGAAATTTTGATTTTTTTTTAAATAAGGAAGCAACAGTCTCCATCATTATTTTTCAAGAGATTCCGTGGATATCTCTTCTTGTCTCAGTACTAATCAGTACTGTAAAAGTAGCTAAAAAAGTAATTTTTCATAAGTTCAGAAATGGCATTTAAATGGAGGAGCTGTAAACACAGCAGTATGATTAGCATGGCTGATTTAGTAGTGTGGGTGCATTTGGAAAAGGTGCATTTTTGTAACAGCCAGAATTACATCCAGGCAGACAGAAGATTGGAAGTGATCTCAAGCACATATGAGATACTGAACAAGTTGCTTTCATTTTCTAATTTGATAGTCAGTTTTGATCTGAAATGTAGGACAATTGCACATGATGAACAACTCTACTGGAAAAGTCAAAAGTGATGAGGTAATGTATCAGATAGCTTAAAATATAAATATTAAAATAATTTAGAAGAAAAAAATAACATTTTAGTTAATAGCAATTGAATTTCAAAGCATGATTTAACACCTTAGGTCTCATACAAAGAAGTAAGCCACATGCCTATCTTCTGAGGCATATGTCTATAAGAGGATCTTCAGCAGAATTACTTGACTCATATTTTCAAAGCTGAACTACAGGATTACTAAATATATTGTTAAATTATCCTTGACAACTTTTTGACTGAAATAATGGAAGGGAAGCAGGAAGTCGAAGATGTATAGAATTTTTTTTTGTAGGTGATTTACACACAAGTGCATTACAGCGATGTGCACGTGCAGCCCAGGCAGCCAGCCATATCCTGCGCTGCACCACAAGAAGCAAGGCCAGCAGGGCGAGGGAGGGGATTCTGCCCCTGCTCTCATGAGACCCCACATGGGGTACTCTGTCTATTTCTGGGCCCCCCAAAATGAGATGGACGCGGACCTTTTGGAACAAGTGTACAGAAGGGCCACGAAGATGATCAGAGAGCTGGAGCCTCTCCTAAGGAGACTGAGAGAGCAGGGGCTGCTCAGCCTGGAGAAGAGAAGGCTCTGGGAAAGCTTTTCAGGACTGAGAGAGCAGGGGCTGCTCAGCCTGGAGAAGAGAAGGCTCTGGGAAAACTTTTCAGGACGGAGAGAGCTGGGGTTGTTCAGCCTGGAGAAGAGAAGGCTCTGGGAAAACCTTTCAGGACTGAGAGAGCTGGGGCTGCTCAGCCTGGAGAAGAGAAGGCTCTGGGAAAACCTTTCAGCAGCCTTCCAGTACAAAAGGAGCCTTCAAGAGAGCTGGAGAAGGACTTTTTCACAAGGCATGCAGTGAGTGATATGATAAGGAGGAATGGCCTTAAGCTGAAAAAGGGTAGTTTTATGTTACATATGAGGAAGAAATGCTTTCCTTTGAGGTTGGAAATGCACTGGAACAGGTTGCCCAGAGAAGATGCATATGCCCCATCCCTGGAAGAGTTCAAGGCCAGGCTGGAAGGGTTTCTGATCTACCTGGTTTAGTGGAAGGTGTCCCTGATCATGTCAGGAGAGCTGGAACTAGATGATCCTTAAGGTCCTTTCCAACCCAAACCATTCTGTGATTTTATGTTCTATAAATCAAATTTTCCTTCCAAAAAGCCAATTAAAATTTCATATACATATTAATATTTATAAAAATATGTTTAAATCTTTAGCATATACCTATCCATATGTTTACATGTGTTTCCATTTATTTTGTGTTGACAATTACATGCCAAAATTAAATACATTAAGGATTTTTAGGTTTTATGTTAGTGATTGCAAACTCTAGAATGAAGTCAGTTCTTTCACTTTTTATTGGCCCTCATTTTTGTGTTGTGAATTGGGAGGTGTTACCTTTAGACCAAGTAACACTGAAAAGAAATGTTGAGCAATCATAACAGTTTATCCATCAATGTAAAAATCTTGTGACAATTGTAAGGTTGTACAGAGCAGTTTTAGTATTTAAGTGGTAGATATATATTAGGAAATCATAATCCCTATTCATATAAGTAAAGGAAAACTTAGATCAGCCTTCTAATATAAACATATATTACAATACTACCTCATTCAGGATTATGATTCTCTTATACAACTGTATTGTATTTGCTGTACAAATGCACAGACACAAAGCCCAAAATTTCTGATCTAATTATATGTGTATAAGGATTTGCTTATCTTTTACTAATTCATCATTAGGAAGTTCAAAAGTAATTTTATTTCAATTATAAATTTTAGCAAAATATAAAATATGAAATCCCAACTGCTTTAAGGTGGCAATTAACCTCACTAGCTTCAATTGGGATCAAATATAAAAATATTTTTTAAACAAGACCCTTAGCTTCTTAATCTGCTTAGCATTTTTTCTTTGTCCACACCTCTTTTAAATTACTTCTGCCTCAAGTTGGAAGCACCCATAAGATGACCAGTGTGACCTGGAACCCAATACAGGCTTTCACCGTAACACAATTCATAAGCAAACAAAACCAATAGTTTTGCTCTAGTTTCCCTATCTTAAAAAAGCAACCAAAAAAAAACCCCTTCCTCTTTCACATCCTTTTTTATCAGAATAATCTTGATGCAAACAAATACATAATTTCACAGACATATTAAAAAATTGAATTATTTGACAAGGAAAAAATACAGCATTATCTTGTAATTTGATTTAGGAAATTAGCCTTGTATACGTCATATTTAAATCTAAGAGATACACTGTTTTTGCCAAAAACATGGACAGTTAAGGAAAAGTCTTGATGTAAAGTGATTATGGGAATTATTGTTACCTTATGGAGATGAAAAAAAGTAAAAGGAAAAAATTGGGCTATATTAAAATTTGATAGAAGAGAAAGGAATTCACATATATTCATAGGTAAGCCCAGAGGCAGCCATGGAATTTATATATATTTTCATGCATGCATAAGAAAGTTTTACACTAGACTATAATAATATAACTTTCTACAGAATGTCACTGCTTGTGTATAAAATTTTCACCATAATTTTAGGCAATGCTAAGTAGTGCATAGCCATTCCATAAAAAATATAACACAGAGATGAGGCAAACCATGGGGAAACAGGGAAAAAAAATAACAGTCAGAAATTACAAAAGATATGTAGACAAAAATCTGAAGAGCAGCTTTGAAGAGATTAATGAGAGAAAGATAAAGCCTTTGGAAAAGCTACAGGCAGAAGAATTGATAAAGATATTTCTTTGCTATGCCTGGAAGACACTTGTGTTAGTCAGTATAAACTTATTCATGTGTAGTCAATATCTATTAGATTTTTTTACACCCTTAGCTAAAATGACCTTAGCTTTATTTCCTTTTCAAATCATTCTTTCCTCCCACTACAGATTTCAATACATAATAATATCACCTCTCCTCTTCCCTTTACAAAGGATCTCCAGTTCCCTACAAATTTGAGATTTTTTCACTACATTTGCTCTGGATTTTAAATCTGTTGTGAACATAAATCAAGATTGTGTTCAGCATTTTGGACCAGCAAAAGAAGATTGAAAATTCAGAAAGGATTTTGACCTATGCAAGATACTTTTCTTACTTGAACATAACTTATTGCTGGAGCTTAAACTTTTTTAAATGGAACTCGGTATATAACACCAATTATGAATTAATGGACATACTGGCAATTCTGCAGTTGTTAACGCAGACAATGAACTTGATTCAGCATGGGTATAAGTATTTACTCTACAGAGGCACAGAAATACTGATGAATATTTGCTGGCACGATACATCATATTATGTCATATGATATTATGGGAAACCTCTTTCCATGTAAAATTACACACAGCATGAACTAAGATTATGGAAATAAATTTGATATTTAATATTGTCAGGTCACAGGTTTGAGTGCTTGACAGGTCTGCCAAGCTTTTCAATGGGTAAATAGAAATACACATTGTGTTGGTGCAGCAATAAAACAATGTCTCGGCCATTACAGGTGTAAGTGTAATATTATAACCATAATTATAGTTAGGAATTCGTCTCAGAAAGTGAACCTTATATCATCTCTATTTATCATATTTACAATCAAATAGGAATTGAATTGTTTGCTTCTCTTCTCACTATAGTGCATGTCATTAATTGACATTTTACATATACATATATATATACACATATATATGTGTATATATATACATATATGTATATATATATAAAAAGTAATGTTTAACATAAAACCATGAATATTAGTGATGCTCCCTATCTTCTTCATAAATACTTTTTTTGAGGCTGCCACTGCACAAGGAGGAGGAAGAAGGAACTCTTAGGACTTTACACATGCAGATTAGTGGGCCTACCAGTTGAGTTCGTGTGGGTTAAACAGTAAGGCATTGATAAACGATTAGAAACAATATGCATCTCACTGAGCTAGGAACAGGAAAAATCCTAGCAAAGCTATTTCAACATACTGAAGCCCAATAAAAAAGTTCTTGAGTAGGACTACTGGTTCAGCTAAAACAAATCCATTCATATTTCTAAACAAGCAAGGTTTTGAAACTGGTGGTTTAAAGGTAAATATTCTGGTGAAATGGTTAATGATTCACAGAATCACAGAATGTGCTGAGTTGGAAAGAACATATCAGAATTATCAAATCCAACTCCTCAGAGAGGAGTTGCATGAGTCACACCCTGTGCCTGACAGCATCTTCCAAACACTTGATGAGCTCCATCAGGTTTGGTGCTGTGACCGCTTCCCTGGGGAGCCTGTTCCAGGGCACAACAACACTCTCTATGAAAAACCTTCTTCTGAAATCCAGCCTAAACCTTCTCTGACTCAGCTTCATGCCATTTCTTTGAATCCTTTCACTGGTCACAAGAGTGAAGAGATCAGTACTGATCCCTCTCCTTGTCTTCATGAGGATTTTGAAGACCTCGATGAGGTCTCCCCTCACTCACCTCTTCTCCAGGCTGAACAAATCAAGTGACCCTGGTCACTTGCAGTTTGGTACTTACCACTCCTACTAAGCAATGTACTTATTGCTCAGAACTTCTGACACTTAAATTTATAAACAAATTATGGTCCTATTAAAAATGAAAAATCTGGTAGAGGGGAAATTTTTAAAGGCCAATTTAAATAGTTTGTATGAAACTATTCAAACCAGGTGAGAACTCTGTCTTGATGACAGTAATCACAGACAAAGTAGTAGTACAAAGACTAAATAGCTGTGATAAAGACAAATAAATGCTACAAATTTTGTGTCTTGAAGGTTTTTTCATATAAGGCGGTGAAAGCGATGCATAGAATTTTCAGTTGGATAAAAATTAACTCTAAAATCCTTGAAGAGTTGTAGCAGTTCAATTTCTAGAACCTTTGTGGTGTATTGGGTTTCCATGGCAGAGTCTTGGTAGGGAGGCCAGGGCTGTCCCACGTGGGATACAGCTGGTTCCAGACAGTCCCAATGAATCCACCCCAGGGCACAGCTGAGCCCATCAGAAAGGCTGGTGGTGCCTCTGAGAAAAAATATTTTAGAAAGGGAAATATACTGGACAAGCTAAAGAGGAGGAAAACAAACAAACAAATAAACAAACAAACACCCCTGAAACTGTGAGAAGATACAGCATGATCACCCAGCTCAGAGAAGGATGAGAGCAAAAGAGGTGTGCTCCAGGAGCTGGAGTGAGCCAAGACCACAGTGGAGAAGGCATTTCCCTGCAGCTTGTGGAGAGGACCACGCCAGAGTGGATATCCACCCTGCAGCCTGTTACTCACTGTTACTCAAATCTGCTTTAATTAGGAACAAATTAAGTTAATTTTCTTCATGTCAAATCTATTTTGTCTTTGATATTGATAACTGATTTCCCTGCCTTTATCTTTCCCCATTAGATTTTTCTTCACTAAAATTCTCACCCTGTCCTGTTGAGGAAAGGCAGAGGCAAAGCAGCTGGGTGGGCAGCTGGTTGCTTGCCAAGATGAAGCCAACACATAAGATAAACTGATATGTGACTATATAATCAGAGTCATTGGTATATGTAGGTTTATATAGTAAAATGTTTAAAAGATAAAAGTAAATACTATTTTCTAAAACAGTTATAGTTGTCGTAACTGAAAAGGCTGTTTCATCGTGTCCAAGAAATGATGGCTGATCTTTAACTTAGGAAATAGCCCCACTTGTTTATTCGACTTTTGTTTGCCAAGGCATGAAGGCACAATACATTTTATTCCTTAGAACTCTGTCAGTGTAGAGTTCCTACTGAATAGAGCTCCAACGCATACCAGAAGTCATGCAGTTTTTTTGATCTATTTATTTGAATCTCTGTTTTGTCTGAAAATGGTTCAAACAGGTCCTGTTTCACAAGTTGTGGTAAAAAAAACCCCAGTCTTCCCAAGTATGGGAAATTTGATGTTTTTTCAGTTAGAGGAAAAAAATTTCAGGGAAGTTCAAGTAGCCTATAGTCAACAATTTCCAAATTTGCCATTAAAAATTAAGTGAATGGAACATTATTTTCAAGACTGTTGTTTTAGATTTTTAATACTACTGAAAGAAACTGAATCGATAGCAAGAGGCAGAAGTCACCAAATGATGAACAAATATGCATAAAAGAAATGTGACAAATAATAAAATGTATTTTCAAATGAAGTGAATACATTTTCATTTTTCATTCATGATTTTTTGTTTACACAAATTTTAAAACAGAACCTGATTCAGCAAATCATTTGTTGATGTTTGAAAAAGATTTTGGGCTATTTTTAGGTCTTGGTAAGCTCTTGCTAAGAGATCAGATCCATGTCATAATACAATAAGAAAAAACTTAATTGTTCCAGAAGCAGGCAAATTAAGTTAGCACCGTAAACAGTGTTAGTGATATTTTCTCTATCTTCACCTTTTTTTCCCTGTGAGTAAAGTTTAGCTATAATTTAATTGTTATAAACAGTCACTTATTTATAATTAACATGGAAAATCCTGACCTTATTTTGAGAATTTTTATATTATATAAAATCAGAAGAGATTTAATTAGACTACAGTATTTATTTTGGTTTGATAAGTCAGTGATTTCCCTAAATGTAACACATGTAAACTATACTAATTTAATCATGTAGTAGGAATACAAAAATGTGTTGTTACTGATTAAATGATTACTGCAACATCTTGCAGACTCAACTCCGGAAAAAATTATGGGAGCAATTACAGGAAAAGCACTTGATTGCAGTAAATAGTGAGAAACAAAAAAAAAGGAAAAATCGCAAAGCAGGCACTGGAAAAAGTTGCAAAGCAAGAGGTAAATTTCTCAATGTTTTGGGATTATTTCAGTGTGATTAAAATCCTCATACACATTTGAGGAATGCAATTGCCTGCAAGAATTTAACTTTTCAAAATTTTGGTTGATTTTAGTAATATAATCTGTATAATAGGTTTCCCATTGCACTACTCCTGGCATCAGTGAGTCTGAAAAGCCATCCTATTCCTCATGGATTTTTTTTTTTGGTTGACCGTTTTTCTAAATATTTACTTTTGTTCAGCTGGGAAAAAAAGCAAACATTGCAATTTTCACAACTTTACCATTCATTTAATCTCACAACAAACTCTTTTTAAGGAACCGTATTGGGCGATTTTCTTCTGAATAATGAGTGGCTCTTAAATGAATAACAGGAGAACACTGAAATAAGCATATTGCATGTGTTAGAAATTTTTTTTTCAGAGCAATTAAGAGAATTTTACAAGAGAAAAGTAATCTAGGAAAGAAAAAATTACTACAAGACACTTTTCCACTTAAGAAAACACAAATATAAGCAAACTATATATAAGATGTAAGATAATGTTTCAGGGAAGGGTGTGAAAATCTTTCTGATTTTTAAAGGAGAAGAAAAATTGCTATTTTGCATTAGGTTGTTATATTTCAGTTGCAGAATCTTAATGTGAAGAAACCAATTAGAAATTAAGAATCCAAACAATCTCTTCTTTAAGTTGCATTTTGAAAAGAAAAAGCCAAAACCCCATACTTCATATGCATTTATATTAAATTACAAATTCAGCAAATCATTTAAGCACATAATTAGTTATAGGCAAATGGTTAGGTATATTGACTTCAAGTTAAGTTCATGCTTAATTGCTTTGCCGAATCAGACTCTCCAAGATGTTTAATAAGCGTTTGATTTTTTTTAGAAAACAGGATAAAATCATCATAGCTTTGTGATTCCCTTGGGCTTAGTTACATAAGTACCTAGTCTTACTATGTATTTTACTACGTCTCGTAGTCTTTGATGTGTTTATCTGTTCAACTAGCCTTTCATTTTACAGGTAGGAAATTAAGATTATCAATATGCCTACACTGATCCCTCAGTCAGATTGGAGGTAGATGCAATCTGGCTGATGGAGGTGCAAAGTCAGTGCAGCATGCTCTGCCACTGATGAAGAATATAGGATCTCAGACAGACTCATATAAACTTGTCCAGGAAATGCATTTTCTTTTAGAAATGTAATAATTTAGAAGACAAAATATGTATGTATTTATAGCTATGTTGTATATGCACATATGGACATACGATGTATGTACATACATCTGTATATATAATCAAATATTTTTATATATATTCTTATATACACAGACATTAAAATTTGAAAATTAGTGAAATATATACAATGCAGTGTTTCTGAGGCCAAAGAACAGTACAATAAATTGATTTGTTAAAGACTGGTGTGTTTAAAGCACATGATAATATCACATACATATTGAAGGACCAATACAGTAACACCCTGGGGTTTTTCTTTCTGTAATAGCCCTTCTTTCTATAATAAGATGAAATGTAGACAGATTTTTTAAGTCATCATTTATTTATGAGATAGCTTAAGTCTAATGCAAAACTACTTAAGAAACCCAAATGTCTCATCTGAATTTCCAAATGAGTAGCAAGTATTATTAGAGCATTAGTCTTCCAAATGTAGATGTAACTGGCAAAAGAAAGGGAAACTGAAATCTCAGAAAATCTATGTCTATCCTTTGTGTTTCTCCCAACAGGGAAACTGTCTGGTTTAAACATGCAATTTATTCCTTTGTTTGTATATGCCTCTGTTTTGGACCACAGGGAAAAAAAGAAAAAAATTAGCTCCACAGCATTAGCTAATTAATCTTAACAGTTGCCTTATAAGTTACATCAGTTTTATTAATGACCATTTTCCAGAAATGAGAGATAAACAGATTTTTTTTTAAGGTAATGCAGGCAGTGGCAAAGGAGGGGAAAGTACTCATGTTTTATGCTCAAAGTTCAGACAGTCCCTGCAGTAACCTATTTTAGACATCAATACAATTTCAATGTCCACAATGCTATGTAGTCTCAGTCTGGAGTGAGCTATCACATGAGTAAAGGAATGTTGTAAAGAAAGGGTATGGAAACTCAGGAAGTTCCCCTTTCCACACACATTACTGTCTTCTCAAGCTGTGTTTCAAGGAGAAAACCTAAATGCACCATGACCAATCAATTTTCAAATGTCTTGAGATACTGTAAATTCCAACCATTGTCTTTCTTATCTTTCCTCTACTCTTTATAAGAGACAATTTCTATTGGCTTCTCATATGTTTTGGCTGCTTCTTTAGAGCAGCCTTGGAGCTGCACTGACTGTTAGATTCACTTTGCAATTAAATTTGGTTTTGACATCTTAAAAATCTGGTAATGTTGCCTGCACAGCCAGTATGTCTTACAGATTGCCAGGACAGTCTTTATGGCATACTCTGCCCTTCAAAACACACAGCTGAGCCTGAGGCGTAGTCTGCAGCTAAGCAAAAGGAGGAACTCCTCTTTCTATAGAAGTACGAGAAATTCTTGGAGGAAGAGCTGGTTGAAGAGTAAGCTCCCAAGGAGTCTTTAAAGCTAAAGCAAAAGGTCACCATCCATTCACGCTGGCAGATCCAGGAGGCAGAGGAGCAGACCACTGTCACTGGAGACACGTAGTGCTGTAGAACATTCGAGGCACTGCAATGAGGGGTAGCTCAATAGGAATGAAAAATTATCAGTTCATAGAAAAAAAAAAAAGACTTCTGGAAAAACTTGTCCAACTGCCTACTCAAAGTAGAGCTAACAGCAAATTCAGATTATGCTGTCTACATCACTCACTGTGGTGAAGGGGTTGGTTCTGGTTGGGCAGGGTCCACAGCTTGTCTCTTTTGCTTACGATCTGTG
Organism: Fringilla coelebs; assembly: GCF_963513975.1. Lineage (NCBI taxonomy): Eukaryota > Metazoa > Chordata > Aves > Passeriformes > Fringillidae > Fringilla > Fringilla coelebs. The sequence goes on from NC_140028.1 coordinate 31,325,802, forward strand.
AAGTGTGACTCTTATATCATGTTGATGGAAGGAATAACTGAGATAACTGAGTATACATATGTAGCCAGTATTTCAGGATCTATAGAAGGGTAAACTTTATACTTGGAAAGTGATGTAGTGAAGGCTTGATTTCACTGGAGCACAGTGAGTAGCAGGGTGAACAGGTTTATGTTTTTAAGAGAGAAAAAGAAATAATTACTGGTGCCCCATCTTCTACTAGAACAGAAGCTTTATTGGGAAGCAGCAAATGGACATGGAGGAAGAGCTGAAGGTGGATGCCTGGTATATAGTAATTGGTATGGTTAAATTATAATTCACCATATGAGGTGTTTGGCAAATGTGGTGTTTGGAGTTGGGATGTGCAGAACTAGCCAACCTCATCTCCTTTTCTACAGGCCACAAATTATGGCACAGTACTGGTCAAGGAAAGGAAAGACATCCTTTTCCTTTCAGTACTCTTTAACTGGTAATACTTTGCTGTCTATAAACTGTATCCCTACTGTTTTCTGTGGCTGAGAGAATGTGTAGAGAGGTAAGATGGAATGAGGATGTATACAGAATTATGATAATACTTTCAGCACATTGACTGGTGTGTGCCTTTGAGCAGGCATTTAGACCTCTGGATAAATTACTGAGGAGCATAGTAACTCCAGATAAAGCCAAAAGCTGAAGTACTTTCAAAGGCAAATGAGTGGTTGTTAGACAGGGGCAAAGAAATTTAACTAATTGACCATGCCTATTTTGGAAGAAATGTACACCTGAGTTTGAATGTGGTTGGTATAAATCATAGTTTCCTACTATCCACTAGTGTAAACAACTTTTGCTGTTACAGTCTATCAGTTTTCATAGATCAACAAAGTTTGCAAGCTGGTTCATCCTTTGGTGTATGATATCTTGATTACTTTGGCAGCTTTAGTTTCCAGACTAAATTACCTGTCTTGCTAAGAACTTCTGTTAAACAAATTCCCATAATAAAAAGTGGTAGCCAGAGCCAAATTCACAATTGAATGGGATCATGGAATAATTTAGGTTGGGACATATGACCTTGTTTTTAAAGAACTTCTAACTACAGCAGGTTACACACAGCTGTGTCAAGTCTCAGAGCTGGCTCAAGTCTCAGACACCTCTGAGGACGGACATGCCGCACACTCTAAGGGCAACCAGTTTCAGGACTTGAAAAACTTAATGGTAAAACCAGTTTTTCCCTATATCTAGTTGTCACTTCCTATGTTCCAGCTTGTGTCCATTGCCTCACATCCTAAAGCTGCACCCTTCTTGCAAGTGTGGGTCCGTCCATTCAGGTAGTTGTAGATAGAGGCAAGGAGTCCCTTGAAGCTTCCCTTGTCAAAGCAAAACAAACCTCATTTCTTCAGCCTGTCCTCATCCATAATGTCTTCCAGGTCCTTGGCCATCTCGCTCACCCCCTACTTGACTCACTTGAGTATGCTAACCTCTTTCTGGGAACAGGGAGCCAAACCAGACACAGCACTTCAAATGCACTCTCAGAAGTGCCAAATGAGAGTGGAAGGATGATGCCCCTGAAACTGCTGACAGCATTCTTAATAATAGAGCTCAGAATGCAGCTGACCTTGCTGCTGAATCACATTCAATGTGATGTCCACAAGCTTTTCAAAGCTCTTGTCTTCAGCTAGCAGGTTGCCACCAGCCTCTACTGTTGCATTAGGTTACTCCTTCCCTGACATAGGACTTTGCACTTGCTTCTGTTGAACTTCAGGAGGTTCCTGTTAATGCTTTTCTCCAGCCTGACCAGGCCCTTCTGTACAGCAGTCCTCCAGTGTATCAACCACTTCACCCAATTTGGTACAAAGAACAAATTTGCTGAGACTGTATTGTGTCCCAGTACTGATCCCTGAATGAAGGTACTTGACCACCAGATAAACTTTGCACTCCTTATCACAACTCTTTTGGTTTAGCAGTCCAATCCATTTTCCATCTACCTCATTATCCATTTATCCAGCATGTATGTCACCAGTTTCATGATAATGAGACTTTATAAAAATGTGTTAAAGGGTTTGTTAAAGTCAAGGAATACACCACCCACTGACACTCCCTTTGTCCACTGGACCACGACTCATCTCCTCTCATCTCCTCTCATCTCATCTCATCATAGAAAGCTGGTCTGGCAGGGTTTGTGCATGCTAAATCTGTGTTGGTTGCTCCCAAATACCTTTTTGTCCTTCATTCCTCTGAAAATTATTTCTAAAACGATTTATTCTATCACCTATCCTCACTGAGAGGAAGCAGACCAGCTAGATCTTCCTCTTGCCATTTTTCATCATAAGACTGACATTTGGGGTTTTTTTTCCAGTCATTGGGAACCTCCTCTAAAATTCATGACCTTTTGAAGAGGTTAGACAACAGCCTTGCAATGATATCTGCCAGCTCTATCAACAGTCTCAGATGCATCCCATCTGTTCACAGATATTTGTGTATGACTAATTGGTTAATCCTGTCTTTGGGTAATATAGATGATATTTCATCCTCTTCTGTCTTGAAAAGGGAAAAAGATAAAGTAGACATTATTACAAAACAACAGAGCACACACTCAGGTATAAGGTTAATCATAGGTTTTCCATCTCTTTGCCCAGTTAGGCCCAAATGCCATTGAAACAAATCTGACAACTTCTATCAGTAGACTTTTTTAAAGGCTTTTGAAAGTAGATAAAAAGCAGCTATTAAGACTTCAATGCACAAGTTCTGTGAAACTCGAGGGCAGTGAAGAGATCTGTCAGTGAATGCATACAATTCAGAAAAGATAGTGTCCTCGGTAAAAAGAGTTGAAGAATCAAGGAAACTCACACAGGCTGATAAACTGCCCCCCCCACCCCTTGTGATTACCAACTATTACATGCTCAGATAAATAAAAAATTCTCCTCACTGGAATTAAGGAAGAAAGAAAACCAGTGAAACTTAGAGGGCAAGTTTGTGCTGGAAAGGGTGACTATATTAAAAGAAGAATGAGGTTTGGATAAATTAATATGTGCACAGTCAACAACCACAGTTAAAGACCTTTTAAGCAAAATACATTTTACATGACATACTTTACTTGTTAATAGCATTACATATTTCATGACTGCAGTTCTCCTCTGTCAAATTTGTACTTTAAACTTGCTAGGTCCTCTTTCTTAGTTCACGTCCTAATTTGCAATCATCATCATCATGTTTATTAATCTTATTTTTGAAAGGCAAATTATGTTATCTTTGTATTGCGTTTTAGTTTAGAAATAAGAAAAAACTGATTGTTATAAACACACCATAATTTCTCTCCACAAGAATGATTCAGCATTCACCTTAAAGATGCAACTTTGAACTTTTCTTTCACAAAGACAGCACAGCTCACTAAAGGAATGCGACATTTAATACAATAAGAAAATCATATAAAAGGGAGAAACCATAGCATAAAAGTACAAGGTAACATTACAGATCGAACCCCTGAAAACAGACCAAACATTACAGATTGAACCCCTGGAAACATAGCATAAGTAGCAATATGAAATATTTATAAGAAATGTTAATCAATTAACTCACTTGTGTCAGAAGTTTAGGATGGGTTATTCAGGAATTTCATGAATTTTGCTTTCTTTATTTTCAATTTAATATAAGCTATCAGAAGTAGTCAAATGAAGCCATGCGTTAACTTCCAAATTTTTAGTATAACCATGAGAAAAACTTTTTTCAAGAGTGTCTCTTTTCTTTATGATATAGATCTAAAATAGTAGATAAACATTGGAAAAGTATTAAAATTATTTTAGGACACTTGCAGTTTTTCTGGTACGGTTGTGATTCAGAAAATAAATGAGTGTAAATAAGGAAGATATGTTATATTTTAAAAAGTACACCTTTATAATTATATGCATATTTTATACAAATATCCAGAAGAAATTTTAAAATCTGCATCCTGCTGTGGGCAAAATAACAATTATTTGCTCATAAACATGCAGTATAAAAACTGCTCAGAAGAAAACCGCTACATATATTCTATATTATATGTTTTTAATATATTTTCTGTGGTATGATCTAGTATTTATTTCACTAAACTAATTAGCATTAGGATTCCAACTAACTCAAGAGTAGTACTGTATTCAAATAAAAACAAAAAACAAATCAATAACAACAACAACAACAAAACCTCCATAAAACAAAAAGCCTACATAACTGAGAAAAACCCTTTGGTGAGCCCATACCCAAACTGAAGTACTTTTTTGCCAATATTATGAGCCTTTGTTTTTTAATTTTGGCAGGTAGAACTGTAGTGCATACTCTACAGTAAGCAGATGCAGAGATAAGCCCACATCACATAACTACAAATGATGAATTTGATATAGTCCTGTTTGCCCTTCCTTTCATTGCTTTTTCTTCTGAACCATCACAGATAATCTTTTATTCTGTCCGTAATTTTCTGATGACACTCCATAACTAGGTTTATGAATCTTTGATTCATGCAATCCTTCATCTTTCTAATGTGGCTTGGGGAACAACCATTTTTTACTGGAATCATAAGCTTACAAATCATGCCCAGCAGTTATATGGATCTTTAATTATTGTGTGATTAACACCGAAAATTATTTGGCTCTAACAAAAGCTTTTTGGTAAATAAAATTCCCAAATCATTTTTAAATACAACAAATCAATAAGGTTTAGCATTTCATCAATGCTGAAACATCTTGGCAAGCATCATCCAGCCTCACATGGGTGTGTTGTACATTGCACTCGTTAATCCAATGGAAAGCTAAAAAGTTGTTAAACTAAATGAGGAAGCAAACAACAGGAAAAATAAGGAAGAGATATTAAAGTGTCCATTATTTGTTTGGCAATGCACAGGTTTTCAGTACCTTGACAAGAGTGTCAATATCAAAATATTTTACACCCTCCATAACTAAAATATTATTCCTAAATTACTTTATTTGATCCTAGGGAAATATTTTTTAGCACTCATTTCAATATACATTTATTTATTCTTCTCACATTTCTACTGATGTGTATTTGATGTCTAAGCTTCATATTCCTTGGCACTTAGACAATAAACCAAACTGAAATGTTCTGAACTTCTAGCTATTCACTTGACCAAAATGTGTACTTAAGATCAAGAAAAAAGCAGTCTAATTTCCATTAAATATTTTGTCTCTTCATAGAAGAACAAAAACATTCCTCATGTGTTGATAATAACAGATAGCCTCCCAAATTTAGAAGTGAATTTAGAGATGAATCCCCCCATCATGAATTTAAAAAAATCTAAAAGTATTTAAATTATATATATTATTCATATACCAAGGCCTTTTCCCTTCAGTTATTTATCCTTAATGCTTGTCTCCTTCAGAAGTCTTCCACATTCACCATTAATCTTCAGTGTCCATTTTAAATAACAAACTGTGAGCTACCAAAGTCTAAATGTTTGTCTAAAAGTAGTTTCTCTTTTCATAGTTGTGATCAAACGTGCAGCAAAGACTTTTTGCAATTCCCTTAAGCAATCCTTGTATAATAACAAAGATGTAACTTGCATCAACTTTAGCAAAGCTTTCAATGCTGCCTCCTACAATATCTGAGTTAAGTTGTTGCGGCAAGGATAGATGTACAGCAAGAAAAAAATATAAAGCTGGCTTAATTTTTGGGTTATAGGGAAGTGGCTGGTGGGTCATCTTCTAAGTGGAGGTCAGTAAAGATTTTAGTGCCATGGGATTGGGTACTGGGATCTTTCCTCTTTTATATGTCAATCAACAGCAGAGTTTTGGGATGCAATAGCTAGAAGGAGGTTTTTAAGATGGAGTCAGGGTTTTTGCAATAGTGGGTGGTGACAGCAAGCAAGACAGCAGACATGACTGGGAACAAGGCAGCTTTAGAATGGAGAACCTAGGTCATCAGATCAAGTACTGGATGTGGCTGTATCAGGTTGAGCAAGGCCCTGCACAACTCACTGATGCCATAACTGAGTCTGTTTTGAGCAGCTGATTGGACCAGAGACCTTCTGAGGTCCCTTCCAAGTTGTATTCTCTTATAATACTATCATTCAATTATTCTATGTGATTAAATTTTTTTAAAGATATGTTCTCCTTGTAGTTGGCAGATACACTAGAAGAAGGAGTTCACATTTGTCAGCACATATTGCAGTTCTTTTTTGTGCATAAGATAGCAAAAACAACCATAGCACCATGTGGTTTCCATTATAAAGTGCTGACTTTTTAATGGAGCAAAACAAGGATGACTTGTACAGTACAGCTTCCTGTCACTTATACAAGAATTCCCTGTGCAGGAGACTGTTCTCAGGTACTGGCTGTTTGTAAATGTAAAACACAGTTACTTGAGTGTCTGTTTAAATTAAGCCCATATGATGAGATATCAGCTCCCCAATGTCCAGAATATATGGCTACCTACTGACGTTCTCAACACTGACAGACATTCCATATGAAATGTAATTAAATTTAGATGTCTAGCCTTAAAGAAAGAAAGTTCATGGGCTGCAACCAAGTTGAAGATGGTACAGTATTACTTAATCAACTCTGTGATATGAGGATCCCAAAAGAGCTCACAATACCTGGACTTTCTTGGTATTTAGAGACTACTGCTCTGGAAGTAGGTGACAGATACAATAAATATAATTTTGATAATTAAAGAAACCAACATGCATATAATAAATTTTCCTGATAATTGTTTTTCTGCCAGTCATACAAGATCCTGGATAGCAAGCAAGAAAACTAATAAAGTGATACAAGAAAGCTGACTTCATCTTATGAAACCTTGTCTCCATAAAAATGTTCTCCTCTAAATCCACAGGTTTTCAGGGAACACATGCACACATAAATAAAAAAACCAAGAAACTCAACAAAAATGATTGAGTCAATTTTGTCCTTATACAGCTTAGATATTCAGCCAGAAATATTTGTTTTATTAAAAAATGAGGCTATAATTGGAGCTAGTATCTGAAAACCCAGATTGGAAGGAGTCTACAAGAACTATCAAGTCCAGTTCTAAATGCAATCATATCCTACAGGCAGAAAAGTCCTCTAGTGCAAATGTCTGTGTATGCCACTATGTGGAAAGATTCATATTCTTAACAAAGAAAGGAATTTTGAGAGTTTGGATGATGTGGCATAGTAATTAGGAAAAGACCCCATGCTTGTCCAATCAGCCTCTATTACTTTTCAGGTTAGGTTTATTTCAGAGGAATTACAGCTGTACAAAAAAAGATATTTAATATTTTTCTTGAAATGAGGGTTCCCTACTATTGGACTGCATATAATGCACAACGACTATGATGCAAGATACTGAGAAACTTCTTACTCATGTAAGATGCTCAAAAACTCCAGAGTATAAGTGCTACAGATTTGACGTTTTCATGGTCTTATAAAAACTAGATATCCAGTGGTTTTGCTTCTTTTATTATTTTTCCTCAAACGAAATATAAATATTTTCATTATCCATCACTGTCAAAAAAATAATGAAATATATTCATTGATAGAAGCCTTTTGAGAAAATTTTTAGGACAACTTCTGCATGTATTTGTTGTTATACATGCCATGTAGCCTGCACAACTAGAGCAACTTTCTTATCCTACCTCATCTAGCTAGAGCTTAAAATACAAAGATGTGATGGAAACAAATGATGAACCATAGTGATACATTTATTACTTTTCTCCTTATTTTTACTTACCTAGCTAAAGAATAAGAATAATGGGAAATTGAAAATGGAATCATTCAAGTTGCATTGAGGAGAGAGAAACAGCCTGAGAAAATATCCTTGCCAGGATATTAATTATTATGACAAAAGGAATATTTTCCTATCCAACAGCAGGCACCTACTCAAGTGCACAACGCCAGACATTTCTAGTTTCTGTTTGACTTAAGTTTGTACAGATTTTTGACATTTGTCTCCCTAGCACCATCTGGTGTCTACCAACTTTTAACTTATGAGAATGCACCTAACACAAAATTAATTCAGCTCATGGCCTCATGGGACAGAAAAATTTACAGCAGGCATCTTCACAAAGGCTCAGAAAAATATTAGGCAGGCCAGAATGAGCATACATTACGTTTATGATTTTCACCAACCTGAGTTGGTGAAACATTGAACAGACACATTTGCCCATGTCTCATGCATTTCCTCTGGTGGAATATGAAGGATGATAGGAGCATGGATGTTCCTTCTTCAATCTAAATTTTACTTAGAAGATATGCTAACTACATTTCAGCTAAATGGTACTTTATGCACATTCAGCCTACATGGCATGTGAAAAAAAATCACATAATATACACTTTTCAATAAAAACATATAGGAAAGATATTCAGAATAGCCTTAAGAATTGGAATACTATTTTTTTTACGATACATAGTTGTCGACAGCAATATCAGGGCACAGCTGTGCAGAAAATGATTCAACCTCCATATGCTGCCACTGTGTATACTATACCGTAATTCATAAATATGAAGAGTGAAAGTATCATTATTCAATGTCCCTGAAGAAAATGAGAACCTATGTTTTTTTAGTATTCATCCATTTTGCAGGATGATTTAATTTAATTTTAATGTATGCATTATTTTGTCTTAGGGAAAAAAAAAAGCAACCTTGAAATGGTAAAATAATCAAATACTGAATCAATATGCAATAAACTGTTCTGATATCACTTTCAATTTGTTTTATTACAATTAAAATAATATATTTTCTAAATACTTTTAGAGATCTGCACCTGTAATATCCTACTATTATTACAGAATATATCACTATTTGATAGTTTCATCAAAAAATCCTAGATGGTAGTCTATCTGAATTATGTTAAATAAAATATGGCCACTGTCTTAATTAGTCTGCAAGATTAAAATCAAATGGATCTGGGATAAAAACTGAAGTCTAAACATGCCATATATATCATGTGTACAACAGGGCACATAGAAGTCAAAAGGTCATTATTTTTTCTGAAAATTACATATTCTCATGCAAAATCTGATAGTCTTTATTGATGGACAATGTCATAAAGCCATCACTGTGTTTATAGACATTTAATTGAAGACAGCATAAAACGATAAACTAAGAAACATGCATGGTTGACTCCTCCAATTCAAACCATAAATCATACTGATGTTCAGACAAGTCGCCCAGACACAAATTCTGATGATAGATGAACCATTTAACTTTGATTTTTGAAAGCAATGAGCTCGCTAGCAATACCTCACACTGACTAATACCACATATGGTCATATAAGAACTCATCAAAAATCCATTTTTCCCTTGTGTGGATGCTAAAATTATCTTCTAAATGATCATTATTAAAAGTGTGCAGTGTGTAACATCCTTCTAATGTTCATAGCTGGATTCAAAGTCTGCTTGCTTCAGTAAGCAATGATTTTATTGCTGTTTGTAATCTTAAATAGAAGATCTAAAAATATAAATAAAAGACATGAAACAATATACAATATAAATTTATAAAAATATTATATAAAAGCTAACAAAACAAATGAAGGGAAAAAAACTTTTTGTAAAGATCCTTAGCATAACATAATTTTTCTAGATGAAAAAATATTTTATACAACACAGCTGTGATGAAACCTGAGCCAAAATATTCTCTTCATATTTTACAATCAGCATCCCACAGTGTATCTTTTTGGGCTATTGAATATTACAGGAGTAAAATCCAAAGCAAACAGACAAACAATAAATCATCTAACATTGGCTTATACTCATGTGTGTGATACAATTGAGTCATTAGTAAATTTTCATTATAATGGTTAGGATTTGCACAAATTTGTGAACTGGGAGACAAGTGACTATATCTGCATGAGATTACCAATGTGCAAACTTTTTGACCTACCGAATGTTTTTTTTTTAACCTGCAAATATGAAATCATCACTTCTCAGAGTATATCTGGGTGTATTAAACCTGTTAACATCAGCCATATGGCAGATCCATTACTTATTTTATTAAGTTGCATTTCCATTGCTTTACTAGAAATAGATCAGAATTTTGTACTTCAGCCCTTGAACAAAAATTCAACCAGCTAAAAGCCAGGCCTAACTCTGATTTTATTAATAAGTTAATACAGATATTTTTGAATTGCTTTCCCCTATCTACCAAGGTTCGAGTCTCCAATCACTAGCTGAGTTGGTTACTTAATAAAATTGACAATAAAATTGACATGGATACCTAATAAAATAAGTCAATGGTATCCATGTTAGTGAAATTAGAACACGTCAAAAGGAAACTTTCAACACAGAAAGATTTTAATATATTTGTTATCAAGTATTTACAATGAAAGAGAAAATTTTTAAAATATTATTTCTTATTCAATAATTACTTTTCTAATCTTTCAGTATGCTAGAATTATCTTGATTTGTGTCTAACTATATTTCTATTTTAATGAGCTATAAATCTTATAAAAATCCAATTTTTTTTTTGCCCTCTAACTGCTTCCTGCAGCTAGAAAAAGCAGCTGAATGTTTCTAGAGTGTTTGAAATTAAGTTGAAATATGTAACAATTTTGGGGAGGCGCAGGGAAGTCAGCATTTCTCTGTTTTAAGTGCGCTTCTTTTACAGATGATATTACAGCATTAATGAGTGAAGTCGACTTACCAGAAAAAAATTCTGTATTTTTTCACAATACCAAGATTCACATTATTAAAGTATTCAGTGGCTTTTAAATTTGAAACTTTCATTTGAAGCTACATATTTAAACAAAATGAGCATGAATAAAGGACGGTTGCAAGTTTACATATGAAAACTGTATCCTGATCTCATGTTATTCAAATATGCAATACTGTCCCTGAAATAAGTCAGTCTATACCAGCAGGTGGAAAACTATACATTAAGAATTAAATTTCCTTATTTTATAGGAAAAAAAAAAAAACAAAAAGAAAAATAATAAAATTGTAGGAAACATTCACTAGTCACCCCGACAAAGGGTTCAAATACCAGCTGGTCTTTAGCATTCAGTCAGACAGTGCTCATACACATTGCCTTATCTCAGCTCTTGCCAAATCAAGTTCCTGCATGACCATGACAAGATCAGTATGCACCTCCTCCAGTTCCTTTTTGGTATCATCCAACTGTAATAAATGAAAGAGCAGTGATATTTAGATGGATGAGTTGTGCGCCAGGAAGAGAAAACTACCAAACAAGGACCTAAAGCGATCCCCTGTCTTCACATGCTTGATTTCATTCCTTAATTAGAGCCATTAATCAATAGGTATGAGATATGAGGCTTTAGAAGGGCTTGGTGACACGACACCTTGCCACCTGTCAAAATTACAGCTTTCTGTTCATGCACCATCCCTCAAATAGTTATTTTCTGCAAGCCTGGCTGCATCCCACAATTCATTATTTACTGTATAGTTCTATCCCCATGCAATGTCAGAAGATAACGCTTTGATGATAAGGAATGGTTTACATAAAATGGTTAAAACTCACAAAGTACTTCAATACTTCCCACAGCAGTTAAACTTTTAAAAATTTGACTCTTTTACTATGACTTTACCAGCAAAAAAATATTATATTCAAAATGTTCCCTTTACATTTTCCTTTTTACAAAGTAGGTTTTTTCCAATATGAAGGAGCAGTTCATTATTAAAAGGAGCAGCTTAAAAGTTAAACAGTTACTTATTGTGAACTTCTCTTATGCTATGCTTATACAAACATTTAGATACGTTCTTGCTATTGCTGGATATAGGTTTATCCAAACACCAACATTCATATCTCTATACATATTACCTGGCTTGTAAGTATATACAATTTTAAACAAAATAAAATCATATCTGTGAATAAAAAGTACCAAGTGTATATGTGATGATAATAAATTTTAAAGCAGTAACATGTGTAGATTAACTGTGTCATATACATGTAAAGAAAAGCAAAGTATTGCATGTGGATTCTCATGTATCTGATTCAGGGGAGTAAAAGCACAGCTGCTTCAAAGCAATGTTCCCTGTACTCTCCTGCTGACATGATTGAATCTTGGCCCACAGGGAACACCACCTAGTCTTCTGAAGTTAGACTAAGTGCAGATACACATTTCACACACACCCCCAAGAAACTGTCACGTGGTAGCAGCCTTCAGTCATAACAGCCTGAGGTCAGACTGGAACTGGTCACTCAAAGGTTAAAGGTTCTGTATTGTATAACCAGTGGTGGCCATCCAGTCACCACACTATAAATATTATTAAAATTACAGTTTGCTCCTCGTAAACTTCATTCATTTGTGGTTACCACTAGTTTCCACTTTCTTGATGAAACTAAATATCAGCTGAAACTGAACTAAAAAGTCTTGTTTTCCTTGTCTTAAGATCACATCAAATTGCTATCCACTCTAGTTTTAAAATATACATACAAAAGGTTTGCTCCTGTAAAATGAAAAAAAGGCTTATTTCACATTCTGGACAATGTCAAATGTCTGTCTCTGTTTACTTTTTTTCCAACAAATTCCCTGAAGTGACAAATTGAATTATAGAGTAAGTCTTCTGCACTGTAAATAAGAACATGGTCCTGGTGGAGGAGGGAGAATTAAGAAGGTATTTTCACACATTAGTGATGACAACATGTAATTGACTTGTTGCTCTGTTTTGTTATGCTACTCAGTGGTTGTGCTGTCATCAATGACTTACAAAATTAACTCACTCTCTTTGCACGTATGTCCTCTTTGAAGGCCTTAGGTAGAGGAAAAGTGGCTTACTCCACCCTGGAAATATTTGACATACATATTGTCATCACTTAAGAAATGTGGTAAAACTAAACAAAAATGCAGGAAATGTCTGGTAGTTGTTTTGCATTAATCAGTGCAACTTTTGGAAAATCCTTCGTTCTTCACAGGGCTAAACCACAAAATTAAACATATATTTTATATTAATAGGGTATATTTCAAGTACTTCAGACTCCAGAAGTTTAACTCTTGGACTTCAGTTGACAGTAGAAGATTATTTTAGAAAAGACTTAATATCAGTGTCCTTATGTATACCCACAATTACTATGAAGTAACAGTAGCTAAAACATAACCTAAGCTCAATATGAGCTCCTGGCATGTACTTGAGGTAAAGGCCAAAATCCAACAGACAGGGGAAACAGGGTTAAAATCAATTTAACAAAATCAAACATGTAAAAAAGTTACAAGAAATTAATCCTGGTAAACAAGGATAAAGATGTTACTTATTAGTAGTTTCAATTCTTCAAGTGAAAAATTATACACATTTCCATAAATATGTCCTCTCACTAGAGATCTGAGTTTTTCCCCTGCAGTGCTTGCAGAAGTAAACACCCAAAGCCTTGCTTCCTTGCTCAGTGTGATTTGTCATTGTTTCAGTTTTACTCCAGCCGCAGAAACAAAATCATAGAAAGACTTTGAAGGAGAATGGAAACCAAACCACAGCTGCAATCACAGGGTGTAATGCTATGTCAGCCACAGCAAAGCTGTCAGATTACTTTTGTGTTTTAACCAGAATTACTCATCTCAGTGGAAATACATATTTTTTGCACATTATGATGATGGTAAGGAATATCCTCCCAAAAAAGCCCATATGCTCACGCAAATGGAAGCACAACTAATGCCTTCTCTTCATGCTGGGAAGCAAGTAGATCTATAAGATCTCCAAAACCACTATGGAGCAGAACTCCCACTATCAGTTTCTTAATGAACTCTCCACCAGCAGTGATTTTGTAAAGGGTTACTTAATTAGCTATCATTGATTGAATGTGACAATTTTGGATATGAAATTAGAATATTTTGCCTGATATGCAAAAGTAGGGCTCTAAAATATTGAGATGTTCAATATTCAGGAGGAAGTTCTCTTCCAAATAACCTTGCCATTCCACTACATACACTCGGGACATCATTTTTCTAGGAAGCCCCAGTAAGTGAAGGAGCGTTTCTCCTTAACATTGAGCTGATTTCATCATCACAGCTGAGAAATCCAACAGTGTGGAAAATAGTGATCTGCTACTAGGCAAAAAAGCACACTGACTGTAATCATAAACCAAAGCAAAGACGAGCATGAAATATTAAAGATATATAGACTATTGGTCCTAAGAAGAATGGGGGCTAGATAACAAATAAAGCAGATCCTTCCAGGAACTAAGAAAGGATGCATCATGAAATTCATTCTACAAATCTCCATTCTCTATGAGAGTACAGATTCATAATTTGAATATTTATCAAGAGAAAGATGAGTCAACAGAATCTGTGCTTATTTCAGAGGCTGATACACTTTGTGAAAAGAGAGATATTGGAAAAAAACTAATAATACAGAGTCCATGCATAAACTTGAACTTTTGATGAAATCAAAAATCAGAAATCAAAACAGAAATAATAACACTGAGGTGATCTATGTAAGATATGTGCCCCTGAAAATCTCAAATTGCAGACTGGACTTTTCAAAAGAGCTCAAGAATGTTGCAATCCTTAACTTGACTAACAGATATAAAAGCTCCTTTTGAAGTCCAGACCGGGTCAGCTCCTCATTCTAAAATCAAACAAGCAAACAGCAAACCTAAGCAGCACAATATGTGCAGCACTGAAAGAAGTGTTGTATCTTATAGGAACCCATATTCCATATTGAATACCCTTTTGTTTAGCAAGAGCAAGGAATTAACATATCATTTATTATTATTTTGTAAAAAAAGACAGTTGTATAAGACTGTATGATCGAGCACATTTCCACCCATACCCTGACTGCACAGGCAATATGTAAGATCCTGTTACTGGAGGATCTACGCAATATATATATATATATATATGTCTGCCTCTAATTGTCTTTGATCCTGGCCAGTCAGAGAGAGAAACAGGATAAGGCATTTGGTGCTATTTGTGTTTGAGTGAGCACAGTGTTTTCTGCCTTCATTGATCTGTGTGGCCAGCATCTTCTACATGTGTATGCACAGTGTGTACGTGTGCTCAGGTGCCTATTGCAAATATCTGCTCAGACTTGTTGCTGCCTAGGTCTGGGGACACCTGCTGCAGCAGCTTCCCCTCTATTGAGTGAATCAGTGTATTCAATTTTTTTTTTTCTTACAAAAAACCCCAAGCCAATAAAACCCAAGACTTTTACAAAATACATAAATACATAAATCAATTAGAATAGACTCCTTCAAGAGATTTTTAACTGTTGAAGTACATTTGAGGAGAGCTAATTAAAATCTCTGTAAATGACAATGGTCACTTTTCTCAAAAATATAACAGCCCGAATCAACACATCTGAGAGAAATAAAGGGTGATCTGCTGTATAACTTAATAAGAAAGTAAAATAAGACTGTGGGATGCCACAGTGAAGTAGCTTCCATTCTATTCTCTCATCATTTTTCAAGGATTCTGAAATAGTTACAAAAAGTAAAAGAAGACTAATCTTGCTAAATCCCAAATCCACAAGTAGTGTTCCCAGAATCTTGGTGTTGACGGATTATAGCTACCATTGAGGCAATTTTGTTGCAATTTTGACAAAGAATTTTAACACTTTAAAAGGAAAGGACCTGAAAGAAAAAGGAAAACTTTAGAATTATAGGCTCCTCTCCATCCTAGTTACTAAATTAGCTGACTGAAACTGAGCCAGACCTCATTCTCTTCTTCCTTCTAAAGCAAAGAGTCCAAAAAGAGCAAATTGAAAAGTCCAAGAACAGATGCAGTATTGAAGAGGTATGGGCATTTCTGATATCATTCTTCACATACATCCATTTTGTCTGCAATATGAAGGAGCCATAACATTTATGATGAAAGGTTTTAAATGGGTGTAGGAGCATGGATCAAAAAAAAAACTGACAGAGGGGAAAGACTATATAAAAGTAGGAATTATAGCTGCCATTTGCTTCTTAATGAGGATGCAGAAAAGCAAAAAGATTTATATTCATATCTTGACCCTGACTGACAATTTGTCAGGTCCATCACGGAGCAAGTGAATTTGGTAACAGGCTTTGCAGTCCTAATACCCTCAAAGTTATTTTCTTTTTTTTACTACTCATGGAAGGACAAGAATATGCCATTTTCCTGGTAGGAAGATGGGACACTGCTGAGAAACGTATATGAACAAAGACCTATGACTACACTTGTATTAAGACTGTCACCTAGAGTTGGGCAATGACTTTTCAGCTCTGTTGCAGAGATGGGGTCGTTTTCTCCCCACACACATATAGGGAGCTTTTGTCCTGTGTACAGACCCCTAGAGCCACTCTATCTTTGCTTCTCCATCTATTACATAGGTATATAAGGGGAATAAAAACCAAAAGAAAAGTAAGGACAGAATAAACGCTTCCTATTTTAAAACAAGAATAGAAAAGTCTCACTTGAATGACTATATCACAAGGTATTAATTCCTTTACCACCAAATTCTTGTTTCAAAGCCAAAAGACAAAGTTTTGCAACACTACAAGAAAATCATTAATCAGTCTTTGAGATACAGAAAATAATAATCCACAAGTTGTGCACCATTCAGACTACTGTAATGTTACATGCAGTAACTTACCTTTAATTATGATACCTGTAGGATAGTACATGTATGTTTCATACAGCAGTAAAATGTACAAAACAATCAAGACATGATGACTGGGAGGGGATGTCATCAATATCTATAAGTAGCAATGTGGGAATGCCAAGAAGATGGAGCCAAGCTCTGCTCAGTGATTCAAGCAATAAGACAAGATTTCATCAATTCAATGATTTTAGGCTCTATGGGTTTTATTGGTTAAAACTATTTTTTTCCCTAATTTTCTAGTTTCTCTTGATATTGGTACCCAGTTTAAAATTCTTAGGTTTTCTTAAGTGTTTAGAACATTTCTTCCATTTATCTAGCTGCCAGAATGCAAAAAGTAGCTGCATTTTTTATTTTTTATGAAATAAAAAAAAATTACGACCTTCTAAAGAAGCTTCTATGGCTTAACCAAATGCACCACAGGTAGCAGTAGTGCATTATATTGCACTATATAAAATGACTATTATTTAGAAAGTCTGTCACTATCTTGCTATCTGTCATGATATGGTGGAAGCCTTGGGCATAAGATTGTTAAAGACTGTAGACAACCCCATCCACAATTCCAGTGATAATTCACTTGTTCGTTACTTACTGTGAAGGCATTACCAATGCCTTCAAAATTACCAATAAGCAAAAGGAAAGGAACCTATACCAACTCAATTTTGTAAAATCTTCTCACTTTGACAGTTTTAATTGTATTTTTAATTTTATGTACTCTGGTCTAAATAAATTATTCTAAATATATTGTAATAAAATTCTGGCAACTTTGTTGATCTATTTAAAAACAAGTTTGATTTTAAAAGGAGAGAAACACTCCATTCTCACATACTGCCACATTTTCTGTGCTTCAAAAGTAAACAAAGTCTACAGACAAGTCAATTAATTTTACTCATTATAAACATGAACTACACAATGCCAACTCTTCCTTTATAATTCTTAGCAATAGTCCATAAAAGCAATATGAAATTTTTACAGTGAACTTATCAGGAAAAAAAAGTTGTGGTTTTACTTAGAGGTTTTTTTCTCACCAGATACAAATATACTCCAGTGTAATTAATGCATATTCCACTGTCAAAAATAAATAAAATCAAAATTTATTTAGGTGTCACACACAGCATATTTTTCAAAATACTTTGCACATTGCATCTGAAAGCTTTATTATGAGATCTTTTGTCAGTCCCATTCTGTGGTTGAGCTGTATTGAAGTTTTGACACACCTTCTTCCTTTCAACTTCTGTGAAATCAGATTTAAAAGTGAGAAAGGCATTACACCATTGAGGTTCTTCAGCTGTAAGCGCATTCTGATTGTCTGCTGAAGGCTGCCTGTGCTGATGAACAATTATTTTTTGGTCTTTCAGCTGTGTATTTAGAGCAACAGAAAAGACAAAGATAAGAATAGGTAATGTTCTAAACACTCTACAAATAGGTTAACCTTTCCATAGTTATATATCATTCCTCACTACTTAATACATGTTTACTTCAACCAAGGTACCTTACTTTTCCATTAACTCATACATTATATACACAAGATAAATCTTTTTGTAGTCGGCTTTTTAATAAAGTTTTACAAGCATTTCTTGATACATTATAAATATCTAA
Organism: Fringilla coelebs; assembly: GCF_963513975.1. Classification (NCBI taxonomy): domain Eukaryota; kingdom Metazoa; phylum Chordata; class Aves; order Passeriformes; family Fringillidae; genus Fringilla; species Fringilla coelebs. The sequence goes on from NC_140028.1 coordinate 31,343,844, forward strand.
GTTGCTAAGAGGTGTCATCTCATCATTTTGCAGTGTTCCTACCTATAACATATCAAAGAAGTGTTGCTAAAATATGTTTGTCTATCATCTACCATAGTTTGATTTTTCCATCACTGGAAGGCAGACTTTCTAGAATACGTTTTCTCATTAGGAAACAATTTTGGATTTTCTTTGAGAATATTTTTCATTTTAGGGTTTCCAACTTCTTTGTTTTCATATTAGCTTTTTTGAATCCCTTACTGTTGTGCAAAAAAAAGAACCTACTCTCTGTTGCAATCTCCATTCTGCAAAGGTCATTTATAATGAAACTTATTGTATACGCCTAATTTTATATTGCATAATAAATCTTCAGCTACCCCTATATGTGACAACTCTGAAGGTTCAACCAGAGGTTGGATGTATCAATATTTAATGTATTTCTTAATAAAAAATTAGCACAGGCCTTCACTGAAAATAAGTGTTCTTGGTTTCTGTGGTCTGCTTCACAGGACTATTAAAATGATTTTTGTTACAGTGTTAGTATTCATATAGGCATAGGAATGAAGTTAACTATTAGGTTAAACAAAGCAAAACAGGCACTGAAACATGTTTGCCCTCACAAGGAAAAGGTGCTCAGTCAAATGGTGACAAGCTACAAAGCACAACAAAATTCAGAACCAAGAAGAAAGAAATGTCAATCTACATAAAACAATCACTTCTTGTAATGTAGCTCAGAAAAAACCAGTCATACTTTATTCTATGTTAGTGAAAAAATATGTGGTTAGCATATTTTAGATAGGACAGTGACAGAAAAGAACAATTATATACCTAAAGTGTTGTGTTTGAGAAGCTACTAAACCTTTACTGAATACACTGGTGTGTTTCAATTTTGCGTAACAGATTCTGTAAGGGCCTCTAATTATCCTTATCAGAAATAGTCAGCATTCTAGTTTCAAAATAAGTAGAATCAAAAAAAAAATTGGTTTTTTTTGATTTCCTAAAATCTTTATTTTTCTGTAGAGCACATTATTTAACATATTTTTCTCAAGACTATTGCTACAGCCAAACATTTTTAAAGTGCTCAGTTTTGATTGAAAATACTTCTGCTCTCAGTTGTATACTTAAAAATTGATTTATAGTAATGTAAATATTCTAACTGAATCTACTGTGCAGACTGTTTACAAATAAACTTTCCTCTTTTGTACTTAAATGCCAGATAGTATTTTGATGAAAAGCAATGACTTACGTTCAGCTATTTAAGACAATAAAATTTTTCATGGTTTCACTTGTGCTGCAGTGAATTTACTGCAAATTCCACCAGTCTGACAGATTCAATCTGTCCATCTGTTGAAATGACAGGTCATATTTGCAGCATCAAATATTTCAAGAACTGCCAAATATATTAGAAGTGACAAAGAATGCAAGGAGCACGAAGTACATTCTGGTTGTAAAATAAAATTTCAGAGACAACCACTCCCACCAGTCCACACATATGGTATGTAAATATGTTCAGATAACATTGGTTAAATGCACTAAGTTAAAAAAATCCACAAGCTTTTCTTAAGTTTTTCTTTGCCATCTGATGAACCAAGCCTGTCTCTTGATATATATATATATATATATATATATATATATATATGTATGTATGTATGTATGTATATTTCTTTTTTTTTTTTTTTGCAAAAATTTTTGTTTTCTATTTGGAATATTAATTTTGCTCTCACTTTTAGAAAATGTGTAATGTCTGTGTAGGAACTCTAAGAGGCTTTCTGAGGAAGAATTTGTGCTGCAGACTGGTTATAGCTACAATTGTATTTGTCTCAAGAGTCTGTTCTCAGGAGATGATAACATACTGAGTGATCCAGCGTAGCATCTAAACACTCCTTAGCTAGTAGCTTCAAATGGGTAATTTATCTTCAGACATAATTGATGCACAGTCTGAAGATTTAAGCATTAAGTATTTTTCTTAATCAAGAAACCATACATTTTAGAGACTAGTTTTATGCATCCAAGTTTAAGAAATGTTGATGCTTTTCAAATTAAAGTCTTCTGAAAACAAGTTCTAACAAAACATTGCATTATAGTTACAGCACACTTCTGAAACTTAATCTTTAAACAGTATTACATTTTGTGGATTAAAAGATACATTTCTCAACTCTTCACACTGTTCAAATTAAATAAGCTTCAATATAATTTTCCCATGAAGAGAACTTATTCTTAATGGAGTTGTCTAACAAAGCCTGATTTTACACTTTTGATTGTTTTATCTCTAATCATTTAGGATGCTAAAACCCACAACTGAGCAAAAAAGGAATTTTTTAATACCATGACCACTTCTAAAAAAGAATCAAGAGCCTAAAACATGTCACATCAGTTAGTAACATTTTGCAGTACCTTTTATGGGAAAATGATATTAACTTGTTCTAAATAAGCATTCAAAAAACCTCCTTAAAATATCAAACACAAATACTGACTTCTGATATCAGTAGAAGTCCAAAGCTGGTAGCCTCCTATCTTTCTAAAAAGTTCCAAGGCATACATAATTTTAAACTTAGCTGAAGCCTAAATATTAACTTATTTAAATTTATAATATGAAATGCAGGAAGTAAAAACTAACAAATTCAGAATACTTATATGAAAAAAAGATATTTACTAATGCCTGGGTATTGTCCCTGTTACTTGAACTCCAGATCTCCAAATACAATAAAAGCAACAAAAAGAGAAAACCTTCATTCAGCCCAAAAAGATCCTATGATTCTAATACAACTCATGAAGTAGCAGTTAAATTCTTTGTATTGTTCTGACATGATACTATCATTCTGTTTTTTAAAAAAGCCCAACAAACAAACAGCATATACACAAAAAACAAAACACAAAGAAACCCTAAACAAACAGCTGCCACAAGTAAGATAGAGCATTATGTCCTAACTTACTAAAAAGTTTTGTCATTCATTATGTACTTTATCTCCTTGACTCACTGAGTTGGAAAGACCACAGCAAGGTCCAGTCTGTCACAGCCCTGCATTTGAGGAGGAGCCAGGCAGCAGCTGCTACCCAAGCTGTGCAACACTGCAGATAGAGGTAGGGGACACTGACAGACTTCAGACCTTCTCTTGTTCCATTCCCACAGAAACAAGGCTCCCAGTGCTCTACATCTCCCTGTCCAGCCAGCAGAAGTTTGGCAAGCCGTGTGCTGCCAAGGTGTGCTCAGGTACACACGCAGTGCAAACAATACACACGTGGCCAAGCACACAGATTGCACAGAGAGAAGGGATGTGGCTCATACTGCAGCCCACACCAACACAAACAGCTTTCCTGTGGTCGTGAACAGCACAGGGAGTCCGATTTTCTCGTTTGTCTCCATCTGAGCAGGACTGAAGTTTGACACACAGGTGTAGCACAGGATTGTCCCTTAGCTGGCCCTTGGATGCTCATCTCCTCCAGGTGCTCAGCCCCTCGACTCAGCTCTCTGACCTGTGGTCCTGCACTGGAGGCTGGCACTCTGACCTCTCTCCCTGCCCATTAGCTTGTCTGACTGAAGCCTGACAGCAGTCTTGCATGCACTCACACACATTACAGACTCTCCAGCCTATGATGGCCAAAATGGGGTTCCCAGATCCTGGTCTATCCTCTTTTTGACAGGCAGATACAGGGATCCTTCAGACCATCTTGTCTCAAACTCATTCTTTCTCTCTCTTATCACTGGCAGTCACATCTCCTGTCCTACTCATCTGTTTGTCCAGTTTGGAGTTTGTTACCATTTAAATGTACAAGCTCACGACAGAGAGCTTGCCCACATACAAGGGTTAGAAAGAGGATTTTGTAAAACTGCAGAATACACTGAAGTGAAAAGCACGGGGTTCAGCCAGAAAACTGTATATATGATTCTTAGCTTTCTTTTCTTTCTGCTGAACCACACTCGTTCCTACCCAGTGCCTAGGTGATCTTTAAAAGTCCCTTCCAACCCTAAATATTCCATTTCTTGGCTGCTGGTGGATGTTACATCAAGGGCAATAGGCTAAATGTTCTCCTCTGAGGATATGAGGAGCAGGCAGTTCAGTGTGCTCCATTAGGTTGCAAAGGATTCTTTCTCTGCCTTTCACGTTGCTCCTCTGAGCATCACCAGGCTCTGTGTTTAATTTGATTATCTTTCACTCAGACAACCCAGCCTTCACCTTTCAAAAGGAGTGGTAGTCTGAGTTATTTCTATGTAGCTACTTTTTTTCACAAAACTTAGAAAATTATCAGTGAGATTTGGATTTTAGTTTTGATTTTGAAATCTCTAGAGGAGAGATTGGAAAGTTGATCACATATGACTAAATCTTGTAGCAAATAAGGAATAAAATATTAGTTATCTTCCTTTTCTCTTCTTCTTTTGTTACTTCACTTCCTTCTTCATCTCTCATTTAATTTCTCCCATTGCCAGTATATCTAAGGACAGTTATTTTCTATCTTGGCAAGAAATTCCTTTCAATCCCATATTATTTACAATTATTATCATCAGCCTTTGTTCTGCTTTTTGCATTGTCTGTTTCTTCTCTCAACCTCTGAAGTATTCAAGGCAAACTGGACTCATCTTTAATTTCATTGAACAAAAATCTAGAATTCCTATCTGAATTCTTCCATTCATATCCACCCTAGATTTTTCTCAAACTTAAAACTTGAAAATACACTGAATCTAGTCAGTGTCTACTTGTCTTTTTAAGTACTTCATTCCATCATTCCGAATTTGTTTGCTGTTCCTGCAGAGCTAGGAAGCAGGCTCTGTTTTTCTTCTTCCATTTTGCCCTAGGGAAAACAGATCATGGCTTGTGGCTACCTAGAGCTGTCTTAAAAAATGAATGTCCTGGCTGTCTCCCCTCCCAGCTCCTTGCCCACACCCACAGACTGCTCCCTGAAGAGCAGAGTGAGAAACACAGAACATGTTGTGGAAGCACTGTTCAGCAACAGCTAAAATCTCACTGTGTTGTCAACTCTAATTTGGTCACCTACATAAAACACAGCATCATATCATATACAGATTGCTATAAAGACAATTATCATCAACTCATCCAAACCAAATATATTCCAGTAGTATTTTCATAATTTTGCAAGACAACTCAATACCTTTTCTTAATATTTTTATTCAAGCATTGGTTAAGATCCCCATCTTACCATCCATCCATCTGATGTCTGTAGTCATTACGTCAATTAATGTATAAGTGAGGTGTAACCCAAGTAAATTGATGAAGAATACTAGTGAAAACCATGGAAATAACTTTGGCTTGGAAATTCAAAATTCTTGTAACTACACGCACAGAGGTGGGCCTTTGTGCAGTTTAATTTTCTTGTAATTATACCACATGGCATTTTTCACCAGATGGTATTTCATCAGAGCTTTGTGTCTTTATATACAACCTTTATAAAGCAACATACAAAATATTAATACTCACTTTAAAAGTTGCTACATCTTTTAGTATTAGTAAATAAAACACCCTGATTTGTAGAGAAAGATATCATTACATTGAAAAACGCATACAGTGTAGAAAGTTTATATTACTAAAATTAAAATAATGATTCTTCTCTCTCATACCTTTTCACTATTATGGAAAAATTACGGGGAAGAAATTTTCATCATGCATGATGATGAAATTATGAGTAAGGTAGCACAAAACAATAATTATTTCAGTTAAGATTATAAAAACTCAAATGACACAAACATGTCTAGGTGCATATTGTCTATCTGAAGAGAATACATGGTGATTTGCAGCAAGAAAAATCTGCCAGAATGCTAACTGTAGATAATGTAATGCTGATTTCAGTGAAGGCTGCCAGTATTATTGAGACTGGCAGAGTGGGAACTTGGAACTGCAATTTCAGTTCCATCAATTACTTCTCCAGGATAGGACATTCAGAGGATGCATTTCTTCAAACTGTTCTATAGTTCTGCTCTTTTAAGAATATTTCAAGATTCACTTCCAGGTAACTTTCACTACAGAGGAAAAATACTGCCAAGATAAATGCACCATGAGAACACACCTGTGAAGAGGCTGCACTTGAGAGAGGGTACTTGTTATAGATTTTCAATTGTTGCTTGTTTATAAATTCACTACCCACATTTCTCTCTCTTCCCTTTTCAAAACCTATGTTCTAAACATTGCTAAGAACAAAAGCTGTGTGCTAGTCATTATTTTTTAGTATTTTATATAGTTTGAAAGGTTAAACAGAACCACCGGGTTGTTTTAACACGCTTGCAGTGCAAACCCACAGAGTGTGAATTTATAGATGGACAAGCATTTGAAGAATGCTACTAATGTAAAACCATGATATAAGATAGCATTCAGCAGCCAGTCAGTAGAAAAACCCCATCAGTGAAATACAAATTGAGAGTTCAAATTATGGTGTGAAATTTTCCTCAACTATTCACAAAGTAGAGGTATTTCAGTTTATCTGATCTGGTTTCTTTTTGGAGAATTTTAAGAGAGTATCTGTAGCATATTTTAGGGCAAACCTTTGAGGCAAACTGTTTACTTATCAAGGCAAAAATCATGCAGATTCGTTCGGGCCAAGGTCCAACTACACCTGCTTTACCGCATTTAAGAAAAATGCTTGAAAAATATATTAAATAAGAAAGAACACTGTAAAGAAAACAGGAATAGAGAAATAGAGAGCTTGATGTGTAGAAGTGCATAAACTGACACCTTAGGCATCTCAGAGATGACGCAACTGTTCCAAAGGAAGGCTGGGAAGATGATAAAGCCCTGGATGTATTGTCAATAACTTCTCTGCAGAATCAAACACTGGGCTGAAGAGTACCTACCCTAAGTTACAGAGAAAGGTTTTCAGAAAGAGAGAAATGAGGTGTCAAAAGGGCAATGCACATGGCAACACATCTGTCTGTGGGAGAAAGTAAGATATTAGGGCAGAGAACTGAAGAAAAGAGTATTAAAGTAAAAGACACAAATAATTTCCTTTGACACATCTTTTCTTTCTCATATTTCCTTATCTCTTACCAAACTGAGAGAAACATTCCAGAGCAGACAACAGACATAACAAGCTGTAACCCACAAAGTCAAGTTTCTTTCATGTGCCTCTTTGAGAAATCTACAGTCCAAGAACTACAACCCAGGCAGGAGGGTGATACAGGTCTGAGAGCTTTGTCAAATGAATAAATAATACCTTTGTCATTCAGTATGAATACCTATACTCACAGCTGCCTGTGATGCTTAAATATCCTCCAACAACAGCTACAGAATTCTGATTACTTAGCTTATGTGTCAAAACTGTGCTAGAAAAGGCATTTTAGCAGAAGTCCTCCATTTATGACAGCCATGCAAATACCTAGGCAGAAATAATAATGTATCATTCTCTGAAAAAAACATGCTACGTGTGCTACACAGATCAAAACTTCTTGGTCATTTAAGATGACTTATGGTCAGACTTATTCCCAGTTTATGAAAATAATACTACAAATTCCAATTCATACGCTCTCAGCTTAAATTATTGCAATTATTAGAAGAACTATTATTTTTGTGCAAAGGTAGCAATTAAAAGTCAGGCAGGATCAAGAGAGACTTCATCCACGCCAGTGCATTAAATGTGCCAGGAACTACTCTTTGTCACTGAGGCCATGGTCGTGGATCAGTCAGCATCCATGATTTGAAACGTGTACTGCCTATTGGAAAAGAGCCTAAACCTATACAAATTCCTGAACAATTCCTGAGAATAATTTGGGGAAGCACAAATAGCATGAAAATCCCTAAAAGCAGGAGACCTATTACCTTTCCATTTATAAATAAAAGTGCAGCCTTTTATGCTGGGCCAGTAAAAAAAAAAAAGTAGAAAAGAAGGCATGACTCCTGACCTAATTAATCTGTAACACCATTTGAAGTTAATCGTAAGTGAATGTGATAAATCGGAAGAAAAGAGAACTGAACGCTGTAATTAAAATATGACAACATGAATATGCAAGCTGTAAAACTTGATTGTTACACCCTGTGCAAAGATCTGGATTCTTTTCAGGGAGACAAGAAGAAGAGGAAAGAGTCATTCATCAGCTTTGTTCCACTGATGCAAAATTTAGCAATCACTGGCTGGTCAATTTATTTAAACACCATAAGGTGGACTAAGAGGAACAAGTTTAAGAAAAATATGAATCCAAGAAGAATATAGCATGTTTCAGGATTGTAGTGAGAAAAGGTATAAAGACAGCCAATGAAGGAGCAGAAAAAGAAATTTCACATCACAGAAAAAATGAGGAATTTGAAGTATGTGACATAGTAAATGACAAGTTTTAGAAATGAGAAAAACCCATGAGGGTTAAAAACAACAACAACAAAAAAACATGAGACATGAGAAGAATAAAAAGTGGCATGGCTGAAATGATGCAGGAGGTAAATGGTCTGACTACTTTAGTTGGAAATGTTTGCTCAGTGAGACTATGGTAGCAAAGGAGGAAAAGAGATTAAGAGTCACAAACATTTGCAGAGATTTCTCAGACAACTGGGAAAGGCAGTTAAGGAAGCGAACAAGATAACTTAAGGTGGTGAGTGGGTGGATAAGAGTTTGTGATGCCAGAGAGAACAATCAACATGGGTGAGATCACAGAAACACAGAATCACAGATTGACAGAATCATGGAATATGCTGAGTTGGAAGGGACCCACGAGTATATTCAAGAGTCACACCATGTACCTGAGGGCACTGTCTAAATGCTTCTTGAATTCTTCTCAGGCTTGGTGCTGTCCACTTCCCTAGGGAGTCTGTTCCAGTGCCCAACTACCCCCTGCATCAAAAACCTTTTCCTAATATCCAACCTAAATATATCCTGGCACAGCTTCAGACCATTTCCTTGGGTCCTGTCGCTGGTCACCACAGAAAAGAGAGCAGTTTCTGTCCCTCCTCTTCCCCTCACAAGGAAGTTGTAGACTGAAGTGAGGTCTCCCCTCATTCTCCTCCAGGCTGAACAGACCAAATGAACTCAGCTTCTCCTCATGTGACTTCTCCACAAGGCCCTTAACCATGCTCGTGTCCCTTCTTTGGATAGCACAGTCAAATATTTCTTTATATTGTGGTGACCAAAACTGCACACAGGACTCAAGGTGAGCTTGCACTCTGAGGTGCAGAGCAGAGTGGCACACTCCCCTTCCTTCCTTTCCTGGCTGGCAGTGCTGTGCCTGAGGCACCCCAGGACATGCTGAGGAATGAACTGCTTCAAATCAGTGAAAAGATAAAAGGGAAGGAAAATAACATAGCAGAATAGTGTCATTTCTGACTATCCTGTGTATGAAGAATCCACAGAATCAGACCTCCTAATGAAAGAGATCTAAATGGTAGATATGAGGCTTAAAAAGTGAATCAGATAATTAGAAATGGCAATGACAGCTAGGATAGAGAAAAAAAGGCAAAGGCCTGGGCAAATGTTAATGGGGGGGGATAAATACAGAGAGATGGGCTACGAGGGGAAGACCTGAGGTACAAGAAGCTAATAAGAATTATTAACTGGTAGAAAATACAAATAAAACACTGAGACACAGAAAGGTGTTAGGTGACTGGTAGAACTCACCAGCCATCTACCAAAAAGCAACAAATGAACTAGTAAACAAGGCAACATAGCAATTAAGAAAATTATCATATAGCAGAGTCACAAGTTGCATGCGCTAATACACATGTCAATAAGGAGGACAAAACAGAGACTTGGCTTGGTTGGTCAGTAACAGTCAAAGAAGCTGGTCAGCAGCTGAACATCAGATGTGGAGGCTGCTGCTATAGTCCAACTGTAGTGAAGTCAGGGACCTGGACCAAGTTTCCATGGTGCATTTTGTGTTCCATATATGACCAGTACATACCAAAGGCTTATGGCCCACATTTGAAGGAAGAGTAAAGAGCTGCATATGTACACATATTTTCAGTGTAGACTAGGAAAATATCAGGAGATATATCAGTAAAATGATTGTTGAATTACAAAGGGCAGGTTTAAACACAAATCTCAAAAATACACAATTACACACTATTATCTATGTAAATAGAATATTTATTTTTTTTTAAGCTTGAGGAGAACTGGACCTATAAAGACAACAACCTTTTAGCCTACAATTGCTTGAAAAAATGCAGAATTCACATTAACTTTGGTCATAGATATGTACCTTAAACAACCCATATCTGTAGAGAGAGTACATTTCTCCAGAAATTTATACTTAGGAATGAGCTAAATAAAACTGTTTTCAGGGTCTAAACATGAGTAGGCATGGCCTTTTTAGCTAAATATACATGATTATTTGTTTTACTTGGTATACCAATAAACAAGCTCATCTGCAAGATGTTTTATTTTCTTGTTGTTCAAAATATATTTCTTTTAAAATAGAAACATTACTTTAGAATCATCAATCTGATGTAACAGTCCTACTACTATGCTAACATGTTTAAACTTTTTGCTTTCTCCAGGATTTGTAGTAGTATTACTATTTAACAGCTATATTTTTTTCCTGTTTTGTTTCTAATTGTGTGTTTTTTGAAATCATGACTACAGTGGAAATTGATTTGTAAGTAAATTCTAATTTACTTGATCATTCTGCATAATAAAAATCCCTACATTAGACAAATTCATATTTTTGTCTGAACAAAATCTGTAAATATATTACTGAGATGATTTAATACATTTAGTAAATTACTATCAGGTATTGTATGGAGCTTAACTAAAAATCACAGTAAATGTACAATTTTTGAAAGGAAATCTCTGTTTCCATTTATAATAAAATCATAAGATTTTTGTGGAGATTTTCCTTGCATTCCTTTAAAATATTCTTTTAAACAAATAGTCTGGTTGTGTTATTTGTAAAACTATTATGACTTAAATTTGGAGAGTATTAATATTTTGGAAATTATTAATCAATACTTGTAATAAGCCACAACAGCAGTTTGAAAGACAAACATATAGGTGTAAGTCAGCCAGGAGAATAGTTGAATAAATAATTTTAACTGGATCATTTTTTTAATCATTCAAGAGACAAAAACTGAACATTTTCAAATAACCTACCAAATTAAAAACGTGCTACAAAACATAAAAGTAAACTCCTTTTCTAAGTAGTCTTGGTCAATAATAGAACTAATTGAAAACCAATAAATTTAGCACAGTGCAGCATGTAGTCTCTGCCTTGCTCTGCCTATACATCAATAGGTCATTCTCAGTTAATTAAGTGAAGGCATAATCAGCTTAATTTATGTGGTTCAGGTCAGTTAATGATATCTTAGTACAGTACCTGAACGTTTGGCCTGCCCACATAACTTGCTGGATATACCCAGTTCATTCTGTAGCTCTTCAACTTCAGCTCTTCATTTTTTATCTCATATTTCACTTTACACGGCTTAGTCTGGAGCTGTTAAGTCTAATTTCTCAAGGATGGAGCTGAAATAAAACCAGAAGAAATTAACAGGTTAACAAAGCAATATGATTGGATTGTGGTCTGTGATAGTCTTTTACTCAGAAAAATCATAAAAGGAGACAGTTCCAAATTCACTACTTGCATCATTCAAGTATGTAATATTTTTAAACAGTATAATAACAATACACAAATGAATAATAAAAAACAAAGAGATAGGGTTGAAAAACACCTTATTTTTCCCATGAATTATATAGTTTTAAAACAGCCATAAGAAGCAAGAGTTTTACAGAACGCACAAGATACAGTGGGGTACCTCAAAAAGATGATCATCCTTTTCCTGTTGCAGAGAAAGTGTTTTCTTCTGCTGTCTCTGTAGCTCATCTTCTCTTCTCTGAAGCTGCAAGTTTACACACAAAGACAAACCACAATGTCAACCAATTGGACCTCACTTAGGGAACCAAAGAGATCGATTTGTAAAGCAAAGGATGAACAGGACCCCATTTCTGAAGTACGTTGCTCAAACTGCTCTTTCATTAAAAGATGCTCTCTTTTATTGATTTTGGCTTAAATAATGAGAAAGCTTATCCAAAAATCTTTAGCATTTGGGCTCAAGTTAAGGAAATCAATAGAGTCATTTCCCATTTGAACTGCATATGTGAGTTTTATGTACGAGAGACAAGACAAAGCCCAAATCGGATAAATCAATAACATTGTCAATAGAACATGAAGCTGACAAATGGCATTTTTAAGCAATTAAAGAGAGCTGTAAACATACAGAAGCTTATCAATTACAGTGTTCTGCTATTAACAGTTTTTAATTTATACAAACATTGTTAGCAGTCCTGGGGAATGAAGATAACAGTACATGTTTGTTGCTACTGTTTAGGGATTATGACATTAAAGCTTTTGTTCTCTTGGTATGTAAGTCTTCCAGTGGTCATGAAAAAGAAACATTTAATTAATCACTAAATCCCTATACTATTATGTCAACATATGTAATAAACATATTGCATACAGACCTTGACTGTGTTTTTTCACCCAATACGGAGTACAAGGACCACTGAAATATGTCATTATTCAGTAGAACAAAGCATAGAATCCTAGGAATGTCTATAGGTCACTCTGAACTCACTCAGAGTAGGACCCTAGCCAGTACTGGATTGGGTCAACTTTGGCTTTTTCTAGATGAGTCTGAAAAAACCCCAAGGATGGAGATTTCATCACTTAATTTCATAAAGTGTTCAAGGACTATATGATCCTCCTAGGAAAGTACTTCTAATGTTGATGTTAAAGCTGAAACTTGTGACTTTTGAATTTTAATATACCAAGAGCTGATAGTAAGGAGAGTTAGTGTACCTTGTAGTACATCATTCTTGTAGTGTACCTTCAAATTGCACTGACTGCTATTAAGGGTCTCTTTAGCCTTTCTTTCACTGGGTTAAGCAATCTCTAGTTGAAGACCCTCTTCTTCAGGTCTCTAACCATGAAGAGGGCTACTCTTGTTGGCCCTCTTTTGGATTCTTTCCAGTTTTCCAACATCCTTCTTGAACTGCGAGATGGACGTAAACAAAGTTTATGTGAAGCATGAAGGGACAATAACTTTCTTTGATATATTGTCCACATTCCCTCCAACCTAGCCCAGTTTGTCTTAGTTGAGGTGAAAGCATTCCATTCATACTCAACCTGCAAGCCACTATGAGCTCTCCTTTCTGCAGAGCTGCTACCAAGTCAGTCAGCTTCCAGACTCTACTCATCCACTTAGCTGGTGTTTTCTGAAGTGAAGGGCATTGCACTTCTCCTTCTAAATTTATCAGGTTTCTGTTGGTCCAGCCCCTCTGTTTCACAATGCTTTTCCATCTGGTGTCACTTATACTTAACTTCCCAATTTTGCCTCATGTGAAAATTTGCTGAGGGTCCATTCTATCTCATCATCTTGAAATATTTTCTTCATTGATGAAAATAACTGAATAAGAAAGGCAGCAGTATTGACTGGATGTCATCTGGAAGCTGAGCCATTAATTACTATCTTCAGAGTCCAAATGCCTGCTCATTTTTCAATCCATCTACCAACTCATTCATCCAACACATTCATCTCAGCTTATAAATAAAAAATACAATTGAAAACGATGTTAAAAGTTGTGTTTAAGTTGAGTTATATTACATGTGCTCATGTAACCAATCCTTCCAGCATAGAATGCAATGAGATTAGTCAATTGCAATGCTTGTGCTGACTGCTCAGGTGCAACAAGTGCATCTTCATTACTCAGTATGCACAACACTTTCTCATAACATAATTCCCAAAATGCAAAGACACATATCATGCTTGAGGACAAAAGATAAAAAATATTGAGCCTTATCAGCAATAAGAGCAGTATTTAAATAAACAAGTAGTTTTGAAACCCACATATACATTAACATGAGGCTAGCACTGCCATTTTACTACTTGTAGACATCCTTCTTTTCATATTCCTCCTCACATAGAACTCTTCAGTTACTCATGCCCAGCATGCAGATAAGGTAACAGAATTCCTATTCTTGTCCATCTAATGGAATGTACATCTAGAAACAAGAAAGAGTTTTGAAAGAGAAAAGTAACTTAAAAACCTGTAATTTTGGACTCAAAATCTCAAAGATTATCCTTTACCAGTATGTAACGTCTCTGTCTTCTATTGAGAACTTAAATGTATATTCACACTTTAAATAACTTCAATAAAATGTTTTATCAACAATCTAGCAGAGCAGTGTTGGAGCAGTTAAAGCAACCAGCAAATGCAGAATCATATTTGCCTTCAGCAACCCAAAATAATATTGCATTCAGTGGTGGTATGACAGGAAATGAAGAAAAAGTTTCTGAACAATGCCAATAATATTGTCTGATTTCTGGTGGATTATGCCCTGATTCTATTAGGAGGATTTATTTCAACAGTTACATAGCAAAACTCAATTCAGGCCACTATCTATTGGGGCAGCCATTGAGTAGAAATGGCTAAATTTGTAAAATGAAAAGCACAGGAAATTTCCTAATGCCTGTGGACCTGTGAATACTAAGAATGTTTCTGACTTTAAACATATGAAAGGTAAATGCTTATTTCAGAGGTCTCAAGCTTAGGAAAGAAAATTGGAAGCTTAATTTACTGGCTACAGAGGAAAGGAGATGAATTTAGGAGATGCATTAAAAGAGAGATTCTACCTCTGAAAAACAGAAGCAATAAGCATCATCCCTCATATTGTTGAATTTCTTCACCTCTTAGCGCCTGTACTGACAAGAAGAAAGCAAGTTTTTATAGGAAAAAAGAAGAATATTTCTAAGGGAGAATCATTGGTATTTATTGTTCTAATTTTAAATCCCACTGGATAGTAGGGTCTCTGAAAATACTCCTCAAGAAATACCTGAACTGACGACAGAAAAAAAAACCTACCAGTTTAGGCAGATAACTCAGAATTCTGGGAACATGAAGAGGACAAGAAAGACAGAAGAGGACACAAAGCTATGCTCAGATCTGCAAGAAACTTGTTTCTATTTTTGCTAGTGTAGAAGGCACTGTTCTCACCTATTCTGCACAGGAGATGCACCTTCTAATTGTAATTTTTGGGCAAGAGGTCAGTTGAGGAACTGCATTTGGCAGACTGGAACTTTTCTACAAGCAAAGGAGCTCTCATGACTGTTGACTCGCCAGATACTTCGACAAACTCTGTGATCTGTAAAGACATATAGCTTGACTTTGAGCATTCAACTTCACAACCATATGCTTGAAAAGACCCTTGGCCTTCTACAGACATGTATGTGTACAGAGTATTACACTGTTTATCTCCTTATTCACCACTTTTTTTCAGTTAGCATCAAGGGACCCCCTTGTAAATCAGTGTTTGTGGGTAATTATTGTAAATGTATTTTTGAAAACTAATAGCATAAAAAGAAGACTGAAGTGAAAAACCTTAATTGATTACTGCTAAAAACAATTCCATATGTGAAAAACAGATATTTTGTAAAGCAAGAGTTATAAAACAGTTTCAAAATTTTGTGGGTTTTTTTCTGTATTCTTTATCTTTCATTTTTCACTTTGCTGTTTTTATGTTAGTTTTAACATCCTGACTATGATACCGGAAGATACAACATTTTAGTTCTCTTATATTCAAAATGGTTTGCTAAATTTCTTCTCCTGCTATACCAAAATATGGTGACTGAAGATTCTTGTCAGGCGTATATATTCAAATATTACAAAGGTTTAGAAACATAGGAATGGATCTGTTAGATGGAAGGAAAATTTAGCACTGACATGTAGAGCTGGAACAGAAAAAAAATTGCAGATCAAAAAAGAATTTAAGGTACTCCTAAATCTTCTTGCCCAAAGAGCAAAGCAGATCTTTTGCCATCCTGTGAATGAGAAGACCACGATTTTACCTGAAAATGAAAATATTTTATTGGCTAAATTTCAAAGTAGACCTATCTTTATACATATTTATCTAGCCTAAAATGTGCTTTAGATGACTGCACTTTATGCTAGTATCTGTAAGTTGGAAAAATACAATGCACTGAACTGCTATCACATGCAATCAACAAGGAAACAGCATAGGCTGGTGTATGGCAATGTACTGAGGCACTTCCCCTTCTTGCACGAGTGAACAAAACAGGTGGTAAAGCTAAGAAATTACTTTGCTTGTTCATCATTACATACTGGGATTCCCCCAAAAAATCCCCATATATGACCTTAATGGATTTTTTTCTGTTTCATGTAACACCTATAAAACACTAAAAACTTAAAGATAACCAGCCATCCATGCAAACCCCACTGCAGGCATAACAAAACCAAATTCAAAGACTGACTGAAAATTTATGAAGTATCTGTGGCTGCATTCTTTCTTGATACACTCTCATAAAGGAAATAATGCCCAATGCCAGACAATGGTAAGTAAAATTCCTAATGTAAAGAATTATTGGTAGTTTTAAAATTCCCTACTGTCATCTGTTTCCAGTTTTTCAGGGAGGCTGATTACTGGAGTCAATGAATGTCTTATTTTAATCTGTCTTCACTTCATTACCAGCTATTTTCTATCTCAGAGTAAAACTCTAATCCCTTACTAGTGTAGTTTACTTCAGTTAACACGATTAAGTTCTTCCTTGAGTCTTCTCAGGACAGGGAATGAAAGAATAAATGATTTTACAGAAAAGAGAATAAAATGAGGAGCATACAAAGTCAGTGGGTACAACCTCAGTGCAAATCCAGCCAACTCCAGGAGAAAACAATGGTTCTCTTAAGGCAGAGAAGGAGAATTCACTTCTGTCACAGAGCTTGGTTTACTTGAACACGTAATTAATCTTTCTTCCTTATCAATAAACTCCTGACAAGATTTCCCTAGATGAGAGAGCTCTCGTGCAACAGTATCCATGAATTCCTTGAAAGCACTCAGATAAAACAAGCAGTGTATACTCCACAATTTTAAAATTTAGTGCACAGTATATCAATCCTTAGTCCTCCCATAAAGATTTTTATAATAGTAGAATTTCACAGAAGTTTGCATTTATATGGATTTTTCTATTCCTGTTTTAGCATTTGAAAGACTAAGTATGATTATACATGTTAGCAAACTCTGGAAGACAGATTAAGACAGAGATTCCTGCTCCATTTGAAATTCCCCAACTCAGATAAATCCTGAATTTATTTTTTTTATTCTTATCTGAGAAATCAACAAAAGACTTTTTCTGATTTCTTTAGGTTTCTTGGTAGCTGTATTTAAAACAGAAAAACGTACATAGCTCACAATATAGTTAATTGTCTCAAACAAACTGCATTCTCCAAAACACCTTGCCATTTTAAATCTGATGCTATAACAGTTAGCAAAGGGAGAACTCCAGGGATTGGGAGTTGAATGCTTATATGCTGCTGTTAAATGAAGCAGTTGTGCTTGAGAAGCCTCTGCCTGAATGCAATTCATTTTACAATATCATCTGGGGACAAAGTATAGTTTAAGATGCAAACTGAAATGGCATCTTCTGGTAATGCAGAAATATCCCTCAGCTGACTTAAGAAAGAAATGAAGCTGAAAACTGGACCAGTATAAAACAATTGATCATTTTGGTTTGGGTGGTACAAGTCTTACAAATGTTTCTTAGGCTGAAAGTCATTCTGTGCAAGGCAATGCAGCAAGCGTGTCACTGTGGGTAATCATATCAGAACTGTTTAAGGACAGAGAGCCAGCAAGGTAATTCAAGTAAA
Organism: Fringilla coelebs; assembly: GCF_963513975.1. Classification (NCBI taxonomy): domain Eukaryota; kingdom Metazoa; phylum Chordata; class Aves; order Passeriformes; family Fringillidae; genus Fringilla; species Fringilla coelebs. Next base: position 31,361,397 of record NC_140028.1, read on the forward strand.
CTTTTTTAAGAAAGGAACAGGGATTCAAAAAATAAGCTATAAATCCAGGTGTGCATTCCAAAATCTACATATTCTTGAATGTACACATGTGCAGGTTGAAACAACTCTCAAAGAAAAGAGCTAAAGTATATGAGATGTACTCTATATTAACCTCTACTGTTCATCAATACATCTGCATCTTCTGAATGTTTCTGCTAATAAAAGAATGAATCCCAAAATACAAAGAAGTTCAACTAATATGAGACGAAAGAGGACCTAGTTTACATATTGGATTCAATTTCTGCAACTGGACCTGTCCACAAAAAATGAATCCTGATCTACTACTGTTTAATGCTAAACTTCAAAAACTTCAAAACTCTCTGTTCATAAACCAAGAAAATATGGGAAATGAATCAATAGCCATAAATTATCAATAGCAATATTAACATCATAAAGCCTTCCCATTCTGAGATTCCATTATAAAAAAGCAAAAGTCAAAGGAGCAGGACACGAACATGAGGAATTTTGTAATTTTGTATGATTTTATTTCTGTAGCAGGCATGTAAAAAAGCATGGAAAAATGCCAAAATGAAATTGAATGAATAATAAATAAATAAAATAAAACCTTTAAAATTTCAATTTTACTACACTTAGGAATTTTAATCTTTGCTTTTGATGTGACTTTTCACTCACTGTTTTTCCTTTCTTTATGAATGCATACAGGGAGAGCTGTGAATTTCTATATAAAGGTGCAACCAAAGCGTTAGGTGTAGAAATAATGTGATGAAAAGCAAGGTCACCTAGGTTGCAAAGTAAGTACTAATAAAAACAAGAGGTTGAAGACAAGGCTAGAAAAAGAACTAGCATTCACACTTGAAAGACAGATATGTAAACACAGAGATTCGGATGGAATTTGGAAGTTAAAAAATACACCTAAGGAAAACTCACATTTATGGTAAGAGGGTGTGGAAAACTTGGACAAAGAAGGGATACAAAGCAGATAGAAAGTGACAGTAGAAAAGGTACTGTAGCAGGGATATAATATATTGCAGCCATTCAAGGGTCCCTGTAAAGCTCCATTTTCTTTAGGCTATAGTTTTCTTCCCTTCTCCTTCTACTCTAAACTCATGTCTTCTTTACATCCACATTGGTCAGACAAGCGCCTTCTCCTCTGTTATTCTGTAATCTTCTTATCTTTCTCAATTCATGGTTTCAAACTCCTTCCATCTGAAATTTGCTTCTCCAAACTATATCCTTTTTTCTTTTTAAGAGAGAAACACTGTCTTAGCAAAGTCAGTTGCCAGAATTGTCTTAGTGGAATAAGTAACTTGTATACAGCTTTTTCCTTACTTGATTCAGCTCTTGTAGCCAGGAACTTAATCAGAAGTCCTTTGCATGATATTACTGTTACAATGTCATATGTTTGAGTTGTGCTAACAGAGAGTTGGGAAGATACAGACTTCATCTATCTACAATAGCTGTGCCAGCAAAACTCTATGTACACAAGCGTCTTTGAAAATGCAAAATCTGCATTGAAATAGATGCTGAGTTTATATTTAGATTTAAGTACTTTTCTAGAATTTTTTCTTCTCAACTTAAGCAACCTTCCACCCCCAAAACATACAACTAGATGAAACTTGTTCATGTATTCCAATAATTTATTGTGCAGATTATTCTTATTTTAGTTATAGTCAATCTTTTTATATTATTAATATTTCTGAAGCTTAACCTTTTAGTAATTTTTAATCTCTCAGGCATTTTAAATGGCATCAATGTAATACTCCACATATAGGTCAATAGTGTATAATAATAAGCTATTAATTCGTTAATATCTAAAATATGTGTTTGTTTATACAGTGCCAAACATTAATCAGTGCAAATTTATTATTTTCTTTATAGCCTTAGGAACCACAAATCCTATTTATAGAATTACTTTTTGCAGAATTGAATGTCCATGTCTCTCAGTATTTTTAAAACCAATCCTTTCAAAGATTTGGTTAGCTGCACCACTTAAAAATAAGCTTGGCAGCAGTGCTGGTGTCACAGAGATTATATGCTTGGACTTCAAGGAAGTCAATGAGATGGGTGCAGAGCTCACTGTACAATAGCCTTCACTAGCTAATCCACAATGCAGCATTGTCAAATTATGATCGCGCACCTGCAGTTTTCCAAGGAAAGGAATTCAAAATTAGAAACTCCCTCTGGACTTTTCTTGTTGTTCCAGGGCTTTTTTTAAATAAAGTATCTTCTTCATAATGAAAATGACAACATTCACAATTAAAGACTGTGATGGTAAGCATTAGACACTGCTATAGAATGCAACATCTGTCCACTAAATATACATTATAAAGTGCGTACACATTTCTTCAAAAATACTTATTCAGTAGACTTTGCCAAATCTTTGGGAAATTGCATGCAGTATTATTGCTATATGAACTAGCAGTGCCAATTCAGCAGATCTGCAGTAAAAAACTGAAATCATAGAAAAACATAGATCACAAAAAGACAGAAGGATTATGACAGAGAAAATGCCTTTGGAAAATTAACACTTCCCAAAAGTTTTACTTAATAGTTCATTAAAATGTTTAGAATATTAATATGTAATTTTAATTTAAATATATCAATATTAAATAGTTGTAACAATCTTTTTTCCTCATGTTCAATGCTGCATATAGCTCCAGAGGCTCAGTTCTGCTGCACATGTAGCACTTGTAATAGGTTGCATAAGATCCTTAGTGTACAATGATTCTTCTTACTCTTCCATTCCTTTCTCCATACAGGTATGAATTCTACTTATACAGCTGAAAGTAGAAGAAACAAGGATTTATGTTAATTTTAAAATTCTGATTTTATAAACTCATGGTTTTTATATTTAGTCCTTACTTTGATTAGTGCTTATACTGTCTCCTGCTGAACAAAGGTTACTGCCTATTCCATGTTTTGTTTCCTTTTCCATCAACACATAAGATTTGTACACACTTAAGTATTAAATGTAATCCTATTCTCAAAAAAAACTCCTTTTCCTCCTTCTTCCTCTTCCCTCAGGTTTATACACTAAGCATGATGATGTCATATGGTGTGGGATCCCCCTTTGGTCAGCTGGTGTCCCCTGTCCTGGCTGTGTCCCCTCCCAGCTCCTTACACAGCCTTACACAGCGTGTTCACTCGTGGGGTGGGGTAAGAAGCAGAAAAGACCTTGGCACTGTGCAAGGACTGCTCAGCAATAATGAAATATCTCTGCATTATTCACACTGTTTTCAGCACAAATCCAAAACACAGGCCCACACTAGTTACTACAAAGAAAACTAACTATAACCCAGCCAAAACCATGATGAAAGTATTCACTGGACCAAACAAATCCACAGAAAGATATTTTGTCAGATTAAAAAATCGCAGATTCTACTGCACTGACTGTCAAATTGCGAAGCAAATTATAAGAAATTCTAAAACTAAACTAAAGTTGTATTCTTTTCATACCCTTGAAAGGGGAGCCAAATACTAGAAATTGTAGAAAAGGAAGATAAGTTTTAAAAACAGCAGTCCTTCCAGAGAAACATGCCCAGAATTCCCATATGGAACAGGACACCAATGTGTATTTTAATGGCTTCACAAATATTTCATGGCTGAGAAATTCTTTTATAAAAACAGGCATAGTTCTGAATATTATCAGTTGCATTTTGGATTGTTTTCAAATGTAAAAAAGGAATCTATAGGTAGTAATCTGTTCTGCATTACACTGCTGCCAGTAATTATTTATGCAAAGTGAACATTCCCTTCCAATGACAAGGCTTCACCTTCATATATTCTTCTAAATAATTCAGTGGCCAAAAAAACCATCCCAGTTAAATGTTATCTACTGAGCATCACAACTTTTGCAGTTTAATATAGATACCTAAATTGATTATTTAGAGTGCTGTTGTACAGAGAGGAAAACAAGAGTATTCAGTGACTTTGATGTTCTTTTATCATTATCTGTTCATCTGACCTTTAATACCTTTGTATATTTTAAAGTGGTGGAGAATGGAATCAAAAGGCAAAATATCTCTAATGGGGTATACTAAAATTTTGTTAATTTAATACACATACATATATTTTACCATATTCAGTTTTTCAGTTGGAAGTCTGACATCTGAACCAAAGTCACCATGAATTCAAATAATATTTTACTGGCCAGGATACAGTTGGCAGTCTAACTGTCTCTCCTTTATAAAGTATGGAAATTTTGTGTGAAGCGTCCTGCAAGCGAATGGAAGAGTACCAGTGAGCACACACCCCGCAGTTTTCAATGTTTGCTCCCATAACATTCCAAGGCAGCTGGAAAAAGCACTTCGGGATAATTTGCTGTTTCTCTGTGCACAGCAACAAGGCCTTCTTTGATTTCTGCCACTTTACAGAGCTAAGAAGTGGCTCTAGCAGCCCGCCACTCACTAACAATCAGCTGAATAGAAGTGCTCTGACATGATGCTCAGCTGGGACAACCATTCACAGCAGCATACTTAACTTCAGCTAAGCCTGGTACCTTAAAGTACTTATTTAGCTACTTTTCATAAAGATCAGAAGATAAAAAGTCTTTTATTTCCTGCCAAGAGGCATCAGGATCAGGATTGTTGGATCTAGTGATGAAGGGTAGAAGCAGGTTAGGTTCAAGAATTTTGCCTTCCCTGTGTGCTGTGTCTTATCAAGATGTCCACAGGTTTGCCATGATTTGGCTCACTAACTTGATTAAGAGCCCTTAGAGGAATGTTTTCAGCTCTGTTTTAATCTCCTTAGCATGAGGTAGATCTTGACTTGAATCTTTTTCCACACATATATTCATTTCTGTCTTTTGCTGTTCTGGTAAGATCCTTGTGTCTTAAGGAAGTCTGCACCTACTAATTATTATAAGGGGAAAAAAAGAAAAAAAAAAGATGAAAAATGTCCAATTAATCATGATATTCTGGAATTAAAGGCAGACAATAATAAGTCTCCTGTCTTTTTTTTTTCCTTTTATTTCTTTTTTTTCCTTTCTTTTTTTTGAATGAGAAAGTAGACCAAAAGTCAGGTGATATATAGTACCCTCTATTATAGATGCCTCATAATCATAATATGTCAGGTATTTTTTATTAAGATCACAACTCTAAACTTTTCTCAGGTTGGTACATATATCCAATGCAATTAAGACTGAAATCATTTTAACATTTTGGCATATTACCACCCAATATGCTTGAATTTACTGAAATACCCCATGTAATACATTTTTTTAACAGATAGTTGTGTACATTACATTAAAAGCTGCAGTTAAAAAAAAATCTCCCTCTTCCAATCTCCTTATTTTGAAAGGTACTTTTTCTGCAGATTCAACAATAGCAGCCTGTATAAAATTAATATTGTTTATAAGCTGTATGTGAGAGTTCAAGCACTGCTTTAAATGCATAGAGTTCTCCACAAAAACAAGATTAGCAGTTTCAGCACTGCAATGTAACAGTATTATGAAATTATTATAGAAATCAATAACACTTTCATTTCTAGAACTAATCTGATGGTAAGATCTTGTTTATAAAGATATTAAACAAATGCATTATTCACATTTTATAATGGTTTTCAAGAAAGTGGACTTTTTTTAATTATCGCTTGGAAGTGGTAAAATAAATGAGGGTAATTTTTATTAACAGGAGTTTATTTACATAAAACAAATGCTCATTGAATTATTGAGTACGATAATATCTACATGCCTAGTCCTGTTTGTCATATTTTGTGCCTTTTGGTGACATCAGAATTATAACAACCTGATTTATGCACTAAATTTAATGCATAATATGACAACATACCGATAGGTATGCCTTATAATGTATAATTTAAACATGATTGCTATATATTTCACCCATATTTTCTTGGTTTTACCAAGATTCTCATGCATTTAGAAATCTCGATTGTAATGTGGGTTGCCAGATATGAATGTCTGTTTGAATTAATGAACATTTTTATAAAAATACTCTGAGTATGAATGTTTTAAAAACCTTGTCATAACATTCACCAAACTTACACATGACAGCTAGCATGTGTTACTGCATTTTCATCTTAAATATTTGATGACTGCCTCTTTAAATCCAAGATTCATAACCCAAAGGGTTTCATTTTCTTACAGCATATGTAATGCAAGAGACATTTATTAGTATAGTTCTCATTTTATGCATCAACAAAATATTTTTCAGAGAACCATTAGATGAACTCCCCACTTTTCAGACGTTTTTTCCTGAGCATTTTAATTATAATTGTATATTTTCTTTGACAATATTTGTACACAGACTATTTGCAATCCTCCCTGCTTCCCTATCTCCAGCCCCATCAGAACTGAAAGAAGAATTCTGCAATATACAATATTGCAGAGTCAGAAAATATGAAAGGTATCAACTAGCATCTCACACAGACTAGATTAAAAATCTGAAAACCCTTGGTAAGCTTTTTTTAACCTCTGAACATACCCAAAGAAATATTACTGCATACGATTACGATTCATAAAAATTTGCTAAGCACAGATCTTCATCTAATGCTGTTAAACTGCTATTGCCAAAGCATAAAGCGACTATTTCTTTATTCCTTATTGTCCACGTGTAAAACATTCAACAATGAAAAAATATCCAACAGTAGAATGTTTATAATTATTTAAGAAGCTGATCAACAACCCGCTGTTGGTGCAATATATTACTATGTTAGCACTGAAGGTTGTCCACTGACAGGTCACTCTCACTTGACCTTGTACACACTGAAAGGTAGTTCACCATGGTAACCTTGGTCCTGTGGCTTTCCATACAGTAAATCATTTCAGCCCTCTTCATGTAATTCTTTTATTGGCTGTGCAATTGAAATGTCATGCTTCACGAACAGAGACGCTGGTAATTTCTTATGGATGATTAAACTACCTCTGTAATCTATGAGCATGGATGGAACTGTATGCAACAGACTTAAGCATACACTCCATTTCTTTTAAATTCTTGGTATTTTTCAGTTGCTTAGAAGGAAGTTTGCTCTAAGAATAAAAAGCAATTCTTTTTCATAAGTGCATTCTAAACAAGCACCAAACAACATCCCTCTTACATTACCTGCAGGAGAAAAAGGAAAACAGCAGCCTAGAGAAAAAATATTTAATATTGTTTTTAAAATTATACCTAATTTTTAATCATACTGACAAATTTCAAAAGTCAAGGTAGTTTATAAAGGCCAAATTAAGCCCAAAGCAGGAGCTGACATTCTTACTTTAATTTTATTAATATATAAAGGTGAGATGATGTACAAAATAATCAGAAAAAAAATAGGAGGTGCCCAGACTACTTCAGCTATGATTTAATTTTCGTATTTACATTCTTTTTAATCTTGACACAGAATTGAACAAACACGCCTGATTCTTTCTTTGGAGAACTGCTCAAACTAGAACCTAACAGCAGAAAACAAATAGGGGTTTAAAAATTATTTTAAATTATCTTTTCAAAAGATACACTCAGAGGAGCTACATATTGTCCAAGTTTTCTTTTATAAAATGGCACACTTCTTTATATGACTATAATAAAACACACTTACTATAGCTCCATTTGCATGAAGTTCATACTAGGTTTTTTTGTCTTCTTCTTTTGCATCTGTCAGGCAAGTCAGAACAACAAACACACAAAATTATGCGTGTATGCAATACATAAGTGGATACATCTTTCAAAAATAGGGGCAAAAATGCTTTGATACCACCATTTATGCATTTTTTTTAAAAAAGCCCTATAAACCAATGGAACTAACCAACAAAATAAAAGCTAAAAAAAAATACCATGCCTTTTATAGAGCAAAAATAATCTTAGGGTTTTCATAACTTTAATTAACAAAAAATTAGGATAATTCTGACTTTTTAGTTTCTCATTTGTATCCATTCCTGCACACAGTGAAAAATAATAGTAATAGGTGATCTATTATAAAAATTAAAGTAAATAACTGACATCTGAAAATGCATTGAAAATTGAGAAATCATTTGATTGCTGAGTTCTGGAATAAATCTAATAATTTAACAGCATCTAGTCATTGCATTAAAAAGGAACGTGGAATAAACTTATCAAGGAAAGAGTGAAGGGATCTAAGATGCTAGAAAATTCTTCTTTAGTGCTTTTATAAGACCACAGAAACCAGTTTATTTTGAACTTAAGAATCCTTATCTGCTACCAGGGGATCTATTTGTGAAGGTATAAAAGGTCTAATATAGTAGACTGATATCCCATCCAGCTGGATTAATGTCCTAGTGATGAGAATGGCAGCTGCTGGTCAGAAACCTGAAAACAGTTTCAGATCAAATTGTGACTCTTCTATCTTTACTACTTTCTACACAATATTTAATGTCTTACTTAGGGCAAATTTAATCAGTTTGGAGGGATGAACGTGGACTTAAGGAAAGAATTTCATCTAAGCAGTAGCGTTATGGCAAGCAGTGGGAACCTCAAAAAAATGTAAAAGAGCACTTAGAAAATAAACAAAATGCTTCTAATACCTCTTTGGCCTTCAATCACCAGTGGTTGAAAATCAAGGTTCTGATTTCCTCTCTCAGGTGTAATAAAGGAATAAATCTGATTTTCCATCAATTTGTACAGTGCTGGTATACCATACAATATCTGAGCAGTGGCACAGGTCTCATTTCATTTTAGGAAAAAAAATCTCAAATAAACTTATTTTTGAAGTGGGGAGAGAGCAAGCACCTTCTCAAACCAACCCAGGAAAAGGGCTACTTCCTCTTTAAGTAAGGGGGGAAAAAAAGAGAATGGATTTCATCCTGTGTAATTTTATCTTATTTCTCTTCTGCACCATTGGGGAACAGAGTTTGAATTTCTTGAGAAAAATTCTAGTGTTAACTACAAATCTCAAGCATGAAATTGCAAACTACATCAAGGTTGGCACAATGAGAAATCACAAAGAGGGAGTCTGCAATCCCTCATTCTTCTGTTGGTCACTTTCTGTATTTTTCTTTGACTATCCAGTAAGTCAATCTACATTTTTCACATCTCTTAAATGGAAAAAGGATATCTATTATACCAGGTTCTTCTAGGTACAGTTTGTGAAAATCTATATTTTCTCATTGATCGCAGAGATTTCCCACAGAATTTAAAAACAACTGTTAAAATAGTGATAATATAGCAATAACTGTGAAATGGCATGGTGTTATTTAAAGAGGAATAAAGGAAAAAGCTTCTTTGCAGCCATAACTATCAAAGTGAAAAACTAAAGGAAAGACTTGTACATCACAACTAGTATGGTCCTAAAAGAGAATGGAAGAGGTGTGTCAACTTTCCTGGTGGGAAATAAATAAATCAAATATTTTAGATATAAAATGTTGAATTTAAAAAAAAACAAACAGATTCTAGAATGAGGAGAAGTATAGATATCAGGGTTGTACATGCTTGCTAAATTAAAGAATTTTTTGCTTTAATAAAAGGAAAATAATCTGAATTCTCAACTACGGTTGAAAAAACAGGCTAGATCTGAATTTTTTTCACATTTTTACAGGTGTCTCTCTACTTCATCTAAGCTCTACTGACCATACAACTTGGATCCTGCTCTGACAAAGAACTGTGCCTGAGTTAACACTGAGTAGAGATCTCCTGTCCACTTTACTGGTACATTAACTGACAAATCTAATCTATTGTCCTGTAAGAAACCCCTTCACTATCCCACACTGTGACAGACTCCAGATATCCATGTAAACTGTTATCTAACGCTTTGACTTAGAGCCAGGTGCAAACTGCCATCACAAATTGCATTTCCCTTCTTAAGAGAATTATTATTTCTTTCACATCATAGCAAGGAAACACAAACAGGCAGGAAATGTTCAAGATTATACTTCTAGGGCCCACTTCTCTAAGGTTATAGTCTCTTGATCTTTAACAAAATGCCTGGTTTTCCCCTGTGAAAATGCTGTCTAATGTCAGGTAGTTTGAACTGACTTTCCAGGGAAGCATGATTTCTGTACAAATGTGGCAGGGTGGACCAATTAACTTGTAAACAGTAGGGATCTAACTACAAGAAGCTGTTAGTTAACCTCCAAGCTCCAAGGACAGCTGGGCAATTGTACCCAACACTGCTTGTTCACAACAGAAGACATACCCGGGAGGACTCACACTTTTTTCCACCCTTTACCTGCCACCCTTCCTTAAGTAGCTAGTATTTGTAAAACAGTTGAAAAACCAACTTGTACTGATGCAGTAAGAGTAAAAGGTAACTACAGAATTTTTCTTTTTTTTTTTTTTTTTTTTTGCATTTATGCACTGCATTGGTTCAGCTGAAACAAATTTAAATTTTGGCATAATTTTTCTCCTAAGTAGCATCATAACATACCAATTTTAATAATAAACTTTGGTGTCTCTGTAAGGACAAAAGATTTAGAAATTGTATTTGCAACCATAGTGTTTTCCAGGTACATCAGGTACATTACTAGCTCTTCTTGTTTTTTGGTCTATTTTGGTCCTTCCTTCCCAACACAAGATTTTTCCTTTCCCAGTAAACCCCATGTGTTCTTGTGTGTTTCCACTTTGAGGGTTTAGGGGACTGCTAAAGAGAATAGCCACGTTTAAGTGAAATTATAATTTTTCTTGAACTACTCTCTTGTACTTAAACCTCAGCACATAAAATGATCTCCCTTCAAACAATTATATCAATTGATTCCTTCATATTTTTCTGGAACTCCCTTTATGAACTGTTCTGAGGTAATCCATTGTTTATTTGTACATGAATATGTTGGCACCAGAGAGACAGAATACAAAGCATGTAACTGAGAAAACATTTATGAAAAGGTTAAAATTACATGTATGCTAACACTGCCCCATGTATGTATAGAAAGAAGGGAACATTTTTGGAGGAGGAAACAATATTATTTCACTTAACACTGCAAGGCACTTGAAAGCTGCAAAAATAGACAGAGAAATTCTGAGCATGAAATTGCATTTATTTATTTCCACTGAGATTTCTTCTTCTCATATATGATGCCTGAATTCAATACCTTCTGGTATTTCTCCACTTCTGACTACATAATATTAGTTAAGGTATGAGATTATATGTTAAAAAACCTCTTCAATCCTCTTTAAAAAACACATTCAGGTCATATGCATATTACCTCTCTTTTTCAGCAGTTTCTTCTTGACACAACTATTTGTGAGGCACAACTTAGATACAGATTCTGTCATAAAGATTTGAGCTTCCTAAAAAGAAATTGAGAGATTCATTGATTTTGAATTTATCCTAGCTCAGAAAACACAAGTAGTGTTATAGTTAGTAGAGTCCCAGAAATCACAATACCTGAGGTCCCAGTCAATTCTGTCTTCAGTTTGAGAATGATCTGTTACAGACTGTAAGTGTCAATGATCCAGGGTGCTCTCGTTGTGAATTGAAGGGTTAAAGAATCCAACATTTGGACTGCAGGCTGTCGGATCTTCAAGGGACGTCCTCCTGCAATTACTTGTTTTATAGAAATCTGATAATTGGAGAATTAGGTGGCACTGCCAACTAATAGAAAGGTCTGAGGGGAAAAGTTAGCGCTGTGAGATTGGATGGTATGGTAATGAGCAGGCACCCTGGAGTTCTCCTGTTAGAGATGCTGCTAGGACCTATGGGAACCTTGCTCAGCAAGGGTTTATTGAGAATTGGCTCCTCTTCTTCATAGCCAGAGCTGTGAAAGATGATTGCAGAGAACCAATCATGCCTGCTAGTCCAGCCATTGTATACACCTGAAGCTTCTGGAAAAGAAGTTGAACAGAACAGGTGTCTAGTAATAGACTCAGAACTCAAAGGGCCTTCAGGTGTCATATATGGAGACCTCCTGCTGTTTGAGACCATGACTAACATAAAAGTATTTGCCTTCTCAATATGTTTTCTTTGTTGTAAGAGAGAGATTCCTGCAGTGCTCATAAGGATAGGAGAATGGTAAAGATAACAGACATGCAAGGTATTTTACTTTTTCTATCAATTTTGTGTAGCAGTGAGTATGTGTTTCCCAATGTCTTTTCTTTCTGCTCTTGAATGTAAGGCATGCAGCTTTGAAAATGGGGAAAATGCAAATTATTTGGGGATTATTTAATCTACTTACAGAACACGCTATCAATTCTTAGTAAAGAAAAGAAAGGGATTTATGCATCTCATTAAAAACTTTTTTGGCATTGACAGACATAGATCGTTATCTGTTTTCCATAGTATAGAATAAGTTTCTAGTTTTAAATGTCAAGATCAAAACAAAGAAATTCTGCTGCAGGCTATTTGACTTTTATTTTACTTCCTTCCCATCACTAAGAAAGATAAATAATTGAGTTCTTTCAAAGAACAGGGAAAATAACTACAACAGAAAGCTAAGACACAAGATCCCTTAAAAGATTCTGTCTTTAATTAATTACCCTTATAGAAAAAGATCACTGTAAATATATAAGGTAAAGTTACCTACACATGTGTAAAATAACACCAAAATAGTGGCAAGTTGCTGATATTAGCTTTTCCTGAAATAAAATCTTTTGAAAAATGTTTCATCCAAATCCAACATGTTAAAGAACACGGGTTACTTCTTTTCTTGATCTACCTAAAATGAATATTAACTCTCGTCTAGCAAGTGTCAGGCTCTCAAGTGATGCAGGACTACCACATATCCTTATCAAAAATCAATGTTGATTCAGATCCTGATCCTTTGATCTAAACATATCTTGAGATTAATTTCAATTGCAAAGGCAAAAAGGCTTATCTACAACTTAAGCTGAATTTCGTCATTTAATCATTTACATATTCAGTGTTGTTTGTTATTAACTCTGAGCACGGTTTATTCAATTTGCTCCTCTTTTGGCTTGGCCTTGGAGACAAAAGCAGAAGTGTAAAACAAATGCATATAACGAAAAACATAAACAGCACAGGATCAAAAATTTGCCAAATCACGTGCTATCAAATGCCTTATCTAGCTAAAAAAAATCCTACTACCCTTTAATCTTCACCATCATTATTCTTCTTTACAAGTATAGTCTAGATGTAGGAAGCACGTATTAAATACTTTGACCACTTCTACTCTATGCATCAATGGAGTTTTTAAATTTAATGTGTCCTTTTGAATGACAGCTTGCTTCTCCTTAGGACTCAGTTACTTCCTCTGAAATTAAACAATTAATAAGCCAGAAGCTATATGAGCTATAAATTATTCATCCAAATGAACATTAATCAATTATAAAGAGATATAGGAATAAAAAGAAGAAAAAAAAGACAGCTATATCCTTTTAATATTAAATGTAGTCGAGCCAAATCTCTTTAAACAGATGTAAATTGTGTTACAGCAATGCAAGAAATGCTATATTATGGCTATTTATGGCTATTTCTGTTTTTATATATATATATATATATATATATATATATATATATATATATATATGTGAAACAGAATAACAAATGCATGACCAGTTACCAATAATCAAACAAGAAAAATATTAATATTTGGTGTTCTGTGTGAATAGAAAAGGGAAATGATTAGTGAAAATTATTAGTTTTATCAATATTTAAGACTCTTTTATTTTATATGCATGCAGATATTAAAATATAGGCTTAAATTTTCCCAAGTTCTTTAGAAAATATGCAGTGTCCAAACAAACACAGCAAATTATTTTTTGACACTTAGGAAAAAGTAAAACCATGAGCAGAGTCAAATTTTGGCTTAGCTATGACAAGCAAAGAGATATGTGAGAAGCACAGAACTGTTCTTATTTCTTTATTTAAGTTAGATTTATTCCAGATGTGGGCATTTTTTGTCAGAAAGAGAGCAGAACTCTTCATTTGCAGAAGTTCTTTGTGAATGATGTGTGCAGTCATTTATAGGAACTTTGGAAAAAATCCATATCAATTTTTTTTTCTGGAATTGAAGAACCAGAGTGATACCACAACACAGCAGATGTAACAATAAGGCCAAAAAAGGCAGGAAGAGATACCCTCTATCCAGCAGTGAAAGAATACCTATAACCTTATTATGAATCCAGATGAGCCATCATTCTTTAATTTTCTATCTCATTCTCCATACTCTATTTGTGCTGTTTATGTAAATTTTAAGCTCTTACATATAAAACTGTCACCCACTTAATACGGGTACAATGTAAAACCTTCAGTCTTTTGGGACCTAAAAAAGGTAAGCAAAACATTACTTGTAGCTCTCCAACAAAAAAAGAAAGCATTTTTAATAGGATCAAATCTTATCCTGTGAACATATAACTGTGTTCCATGTTAAGAAATTTTCACTCAAGTACAGATTCCAAATCTCTGCATAGAGGGACACTACTTTTAACATCACTCCAGAATTAACCTTTGCAAAGACAACAGTTTATTTCATCGTTTTCCCAATGTCCTGAGACACTCCAAAGGAAACTCCTGTTTTTATTTGTAAACTTAGCTTTTTCTTATTTTCAAACACCCTACGCCAAATTACCCAATCCTAGTCAGCATAAAAAAGAGGAAAAAATGTCATTATAAATTCATATTTGTCGTTAGGGGGAATAGCTGCAGTAAAGGTACAATCTATAAAAGGTAGGCAGGCCAATTCCTGACAATTTGTTTCATTAATCATTCTTATTCATGTGTACATTATCCCATTTTACCCCGTTTTACCTGTATTGTTTTATGGATTAATTTAACTAATCCTAACAGCTTGAACCCAAGATTGTGAGAAAACTCCCGGAAATTCTCAAGTGAACACTAAACCCCATGCCGAGGGCATTTGGAGCAAACTCTAAATTTCCAGGATTTTTTTTTAGCTGATATAGGGATTGCTGTACATGTAATAGGAGGGAAATGACATCTGTACACAGTTAGCACAGGAAATTCAGCTACCCTGTACAGGACAGGCATGGACAAACTGGACAGAGTCCAGCAAGGGTCTCAAGGAAGAACAAGGGACTGGAGCATTGATCCTGTGAGGAGAGGTTGAGGGCACTGACTACCTGGAAACTACCCTGTCCCTGATATAATCAGGGAGAAGGCTCAGGAGTATCCTAACAATATGTATAAATATTTGATAGAAGGGAATAGAGAGAATTAAGAAAATGGAGCTAGCCTCTTAGTCAAAGTCATTGACAGGGCAGCTCAAATACTCTGTAATTCTATGGTATTACAATTTCAAAAACCTTTCAGTTTAGCAACAGGATTTAAATTCCATTTAGTCTCGTTTCTTGCAGTATGAACACTTACTATGAATATTAACAAAAATATATAGTGGGTGTCAAGACAATAATAGATATTCTTGCAACTTGTGGATAATAAAGTTCAAATTTCTCTAGTGTGGGAAATAGCATTCAAAATTAATAACCTTCCAACTATAGCATAATAACATTATTGACATTGAAAAACAAAAATCTTGTTCATATCAACTAAACGTACTAAAGAGAAGTAGCCAAAATCAATATAATTCTGTTTCAGTAAGCTTCAGCCAAAACAAATTCTTACTGTTTCTTGAGGCCTAGAATCACAGAATCATAACATATGCTAAACTGGAAGGAACATATCAGGATCATCAACTCCTGTTCTTGGCTCTATGCAGAGCAGCCCAAGACTCACACCATGTGATTGTTTCTACTTAATTCTATTCTTCCTTAGTTTTTCTAAAGAATCTAAGAAGTTCTTGATGGCAATTAAAGATGAATGCATAAACACTCACATTCCTCAAACTGTACCAAACCCACCCACAAAGTAAAGGGGTTTTCCATACTGCAGGATTGTTGATGTGTCAGAGTGAAATTCTTTAGCTGTACTCATGCCTGGTAAAAAATGAGAGATAGAAAAATTATCAATAATAGTATTTGTTGTGTCCTGTCTCCATTGTCATGCCCAGCAGCACCTTAGAGGCTTTTTTTTTATACCCACCACTGATCAGAACAGAAAAAAAATCTCAAAGCAAAAAGGCCTTGTCAGTCAAGACAAGTAAAAAGACAGCTTTCACAGAACCACAAAACTGCAAAATCACAGAATCACAGATTATGCTGAGTTGGAAAGGACCCACAAGGATATCCACCTCAACTCCTGGCCCTGCACAGAACATGCCCAAGAGTCACACTATGTACCTGAGAGCATTGTCCAAACATTTCTTGAACTCCATCAACCTTGGTGCTCTGACCACTTCCCTGGGGAGCCTCTTCCAGTGCCCAAACACCCTCTTCATGAAAAACCTTTTTCTAATATCCTGCCTAACCTCCTCTGACACAGCTTCAGACCATTCCTTCATCTCCTATCCCTGGTCACCACAGAGAACAGAGCAGTGTCTGTCCCTCCTCTTCTCCTCACAAAAAAGCTGTAGTTTACAATGAGGTCTCCCCTCAGTTTCCTCTTCTCCAGGCTGAACACACCAAGTGACCTCAGCTGCTTCTCATTTGGCTTCCCCTTAAGGCCCCTCACCACCCTTGTGGCCTTCCTTTGGATTGCCTGATGGCTTAATATCTTAGACTGTGTTGCCCAAAACTGCACACAGAACTCGAGGTGAGGCTGCCCCAGAGCAGAGCACAGCAGGACAATCCCCTCCCTTGCCCAGCTGGCCATGCTGTGTCTGATTCCCCCCAGGACAGGGCTGGCCCTCCTGGCTGCCAGGACACTGCTGACTCAGATTCAACTTGCCAACAACCAGGACCACCAGATTCTCTTTCCACGGCACTGTTCTCCAGCCTCTCATTCCCCAGTCTGCACATCCACCCAGGGTTACACCATCCCAGTTGCAGAATCCAGCACTTTCCCCTGTTGAACTTCACCAAGTCCCTGATTGCCCAGCCCTCTGATTTGTCAAGGTCTCTCTGCAGGGCCTCCCTGGCTCCAAGGGAGTCAACTGCTCCTCCCAGTTTAGTATCATCTGTGAACTTGCTCAGCATCTCTTCCAGTCCTGTGTCCAAATCATTTATTGTTGAAGAGCACAGGACTGAGGATGGAGCCCTGCAGAGCCCCACCAGTGACACCTCCCCAGTCTGGTGCCATCCCATTCACTCTATCCCTTTGTGCCTGAGCTAGCTGTTAGACCAGCCAGCTGATAAACACATCCAATGATATGTTTATCCAGCTGTGAGCTGGGTATTTGGTGAACTTCTCCACTTTCTTCATAGTCCAAAAGCTTCCAAAGAAAATTAACATCTAGAAATAAACACAAAAATATCCAAAAATCAACATAGCATGAAATACACTTTCTAGAAGGCAGTACGTAAGAAGGAGAACGAAAATGGCAAAAGATAGAAAATAAAAGGATAGATAATGAAAATTATACATAACCAATGCTTTAATGAATTGAATTTCTTCTGCCTGTTTCTTGCCCACCAGAATTCCTTACACATAAATGAACTGTCTATGAACAGCAATGCATATGGATATACACTACAAAGTAGGGAGGAAGAAATTTCCAGTGGAAGCCATGTAGAAAAACAAAGATTCAGCTAGTAGTATCTAAGTACTGGCTACCCAGATTTCACAGTCCTCTTGATGTAATATTTCTTGGAAAATATACTTCTTTCCAATTTTCATACAGACTTAAAACAGTCTGTAAAAACCCCCAAAAATATGAAATTTATAAGATCTGACATATTTTCTGTAACTGTGAAGTGATAACACATGAACACACATAAAAATATAGATATTTAAAGAACTTTTTAATATGGTTCCTGTCAAAAAGTGACTTGCATTCTAGCATGGATTTTCTTTATGAGAGAAAATAGTGTATTACAAAAGTCTGATTAAAGGAAAAAAATATATTAAACATTAACTTCTATGCTGTGGAAAGCAGAAGAACCTACCAAAAAGAAAAAGAATTAGTCAAACAAGAACATGTTTAGATGGAGCACGTGCATTCCCTATTAACTTAAAACTGCAGTATATGATATTAAGAGATTGAGAAAAAGTAATTGTAATGTAATCATTTTGACTAGAAATATTTGCTTTGTAGAAAAAGTGATAACAAAAAACTTGTATGATTATGAGATTTGGATATAGGAAATATATAATGGAAAGCTCACCTACCTGCAGGGAGGAATAAGGAGGAGTCAAATACAAACAAAGTACAAATCAAGAATAACCTAACTGTAAAATAGTCTTCTGTGGTAAATCCTGAAATAACAACATTAACCTTAATCTTAATCACATTTTGTTAATTTAACTTTTCAGTCTTGTAAAGCCTTGGTGAATTTTCTACTTTGTTTTTCAGCAGGAAGTCTGGAAGGCATCAGATTGGATATGTACTGAGAATACAGATGGCAAAGAATTGAAGCTCAGCTGCTACAGTTCAAAAAAGAAGACAAGAAAACAAGTGGGCAAGGCCTCATAATGGCATTGACTGTTTTGCAAGAGGGTGAGTGGATTTTTACTGCTTTTCTTCCATGAAGAATCCTTTGAAGGGCAGAGAAGGCAGGAATAGAGGATTTTCACTTACAACAATAATTAAATTAAACCTAATCAAACCATTTTATTATTTTCTGCTGAAGGCCAATATATTTAGCATCTTCTTCCATGCATAATAAATTACATTAGCTCTAGGCATTTTCAGAATGTTGATTTGCTAAAGATGTTCATATATATTCAGTGACATTCTTGATAATATCCAGGTAAATATAACCAGAGGAGTCTTTTTGGTTTTGACAGGAAATAAACCATTACATTCATTTGGTTTATTTAAAATGTAAAAATTATAAATCTACCTAGTGAGATATCTTTTACCCATGAGACTTTGATAAGGGCATTCCTACTTGTAGCAGTCACATTGGTCCTTGATGCAGCTGCAGCATCAGACGCTCAACACCAGCCTTCATGTTTTCTCTGATTTCTTCACAAATCATGATCTCCTCAAACAAAGAAAAAAAAGAAAAAACAACAAAACAACCAAAAAAAAAAATCAATAAAACTAATTAACCAAAGAACAAACTCAAAGTTTGGCAGTAAGTTCCACTAGTAAAGTTAAAAAAAAAATACTGACCAATGACCTCAGGTTTAAAATGTAGCCATATTGTATGCGCTTCAATTACATGGTGAACTATTAGAAGACTATATCCAATTGCACAGATTGCAGTATTTAAATACCTTGTGCAAAATGTATCTGTATTAGTCATAAAAAATATATTATTAAAATAACATAATTATATATTGGGAATATTTTGGATATAAACAAATTGGATGAAGTACAAATGTAACTGCTGACTACATACAAAACCAATTATAAAATACCCATAGAACAATTTTCTTCCATGAAGAAAGCATTACATTCATAAAAACAATTCCCAAATAATATAAAAAATTTTGAACTGCAAGTCTCACCCAGCATATTAAAAACTTCTTTTACAGCAAAGCATGCAAATAACTGTATCTCCTCCTCAGTTTGTTCTAATTCTCTCTTGTTTCCAAGCCTTGAAAATCCCATCTACTATTTCTGAGATTAACCAAAACAAAATTTACCATCTTTTTACTGTGCAATTCAGACCTGCTATGTTTTCAAGTGACTTAGATTCCAAAACTATCAAAGAGATATTGAAAATCTTATTTCTGGCCTTCCTTCAGGAGTTTTATGTCATGTGTGATATCACCAGCAACCTCTTTGGGATTTTTAACAATTAGGCTAGTTACTTTCAAAATTTTCAGAGTTGGATTGCATTTTAATATGCACCATGACCTATAG
This sequence comes from Fringilla coelebs, assembly GCF_963513975.1. Taxonomy (NCBI): domain Eukaryota; kingdom Metazoa; phylum Chordata; class Aves; order Passeriformes; family Fringillidae; genus Fringilla; species Fringilla coelebs. The sequence continues at coordinate 31,381,006 of NC_140028.1, forward strand.
CAAAGTTTTCTAGAGTATTAGTCATGTCTATGGAAGAGTATGAAAAGCGAATAACAACTGAGATTCTATACATTTGGAAAAGTAAGCCACTAAAAACTTACAGTGAAACTGAGGTAGGTTTTTCCTGAAGAGAAATTTTCCTGTACCTTTGCATAAATATATGTGACAAAAAAAAAAAATGCATTCTGGTTGATGCTTTTAGATTTTTAAGCCTTCATCCTGGATTGTAACTGAGCCTTAATTGAGTATATCACCAGTTTTGGATTTAGAAGCTATATCATACCGTATCTGGAATGGTATTACTTGACAGCCTCTTAAACCAGCCCACAGCCCAAACATGCTTAATGGGGGTCTAAATGGGAAAGTAAAAAGATTAACGAAATCAGTATGTAGCAACATGATCATAATAGAGATTTCTCATCAACTTTCCATTTATGTTATATTAACATCTGAAAAAGCTATTTAAACATTAAAATTAATAAATCATAAAACAATAGAAATACTTCATACAAAATAGTTTTATTTGAATCACAACTACTCACAATAGCTATGAATATCCCCATTCAAATTGCTACCATGAATACTGTATAAAATGAGAATAAACTAAAAGTAAAATTAGAATACTCCTTTATAAATTACTATATGTCAAGCTAACAAATGGTAGACTTGTCATATTGAACAACTAAGTGTCTAAATGATCATTCAGCACTCATAGTGTAGGGAAAAAACACTAGCTTTGTTGGCTATAAAGCAGTTGCTCGATTTTTCATACTGTCATTCTGCTCTATTAGCAAAGCCTAACACAATTAGGTATGAATATGCAGTAATAACATGCAAATTGTTCCCTCTCAATTGCCCCAAGGCAGCAGTCTCAGCCTTTCAAAGCTTGATTTCTTCTACATCATTACAGGCTTGGCATAATTCATCAGAATAAAAAAATACCTCAGCCTTATTGCATGTGGCCAGCTAGTAAAATCATCAGTAGTTGTTAACCATTCTCCCTCAATAGGTTTGTTAGCAACGCCGTCCCCAGCTCCCTGCCACTCCTGCACTTGTACATGTTTCCCTTGGGTAATGTTAGACACTACATTTGAGCCTGCCAGAACAATTAACCCTACTGTTAATTAGAATGAAATGTCAGGCGCACAGATGGTACAAGCTGGCACCCTGCCATCCCGCCAACTGCTGCTGAGAGCAGCTACCCCACTGCTGACAGCTGTTCAGCTATGTCCCAAACCAGCAGATGTCAAAACTTTCCAGCTGAGGAAAGGGAAAAAAAAAGCAATGATGGGTGTTTCTAGTCCCAGCAGTAATGATCACTGTTTTACTGTTATTGTATCTATTACCTGTTGTCATATTGTACCCATCAAGTGGAGGCATCAAGCAGCAAGATGCAAATTAAAAATGATACCAGAAGTGAATATCTGGAAAACTGATTTCCAAGCTAATTCTGAACAACTGTAAAAAGAATGGGAGAAAAATATATCTATAGGATTTGCTTAGAAACTATATTTTATCAATTCAGGCTTTATTTTAAACAAAGTTATACAATGACACATTGTGATAAAAGTGTTACTCTGGATATTTTTGCACTGGCGTATGAAAGTCTATCTTGTAGAAAAATGCAAAATCTTAGTAGCATGAGCAATTTTCATACTTTATTTTTCTTATGTCAGTTTGATTGAATTTTTTTAATTATATGAGACATCAAGAAAAAAAATACAGCGCTACAAGTCAGAAGGTGGCCTAATCTTCTCACTGTATAGGCACCCAATACTCTCCATAACCAGCTTAAGCTGATATGTGTAAAGAAAGGATTCCAGTTTCTCTGGTGTGAATCAGCAACCTTACTCTGGTAACTATGGTTTGTTTGTTCAAATTCCTCTTTGATTTTAGAAAATATGCTTTGGTTTTCAGGTTTTTTGTATTTGAAGATTGTAGTGGGAAGGCAGATACATTTCTGCAGCGTGAAAAATTCTCTATGTTCTTCACAGCTGCATAAAAATGGAATGAATAGTTCCTTTAGTATCCCTTTAAAAGATTCTATTATGCAACTTTTGGCAATCAAAATATAAATCCAATGCTTTAAAAAAAATTAGAGCTTTTTTTTCCTCATATATTGTCTTCATTGAATTAACTGTTCAGCAAGAAGATTACGTTCTTATATACAAAGACTATCAGGGAGGCCTGAGTACAAAAGAAAAGCATCACATACTTTTACAAGCATATTGAGAATATATCTGATTTGAAATTTATTAAGAAGATTATTGTAATATCTGTGAAAATTACTCTGTGAGTTAGAAAGTTTGCATTAAATACTTTGGCTTTCTTAGGAAATTTTGAGAAATAGGTTTTTGAAAAGGTACTTATGGTTAGAACAAATGAAAAACAATTGAAAAGTTAGTAAATATCTAATATATGTTAAACCTAGTGAGATGTGTCTGTTTCTTTCGTTGTTATTTTCTGAAAACATTTTTCATACATTTCTATATAGATTCACTCTCAAATATGTTGTTTTTGACTCTGCCTCATCTCTCCATAAGACAGGCATATGGTAATGTGTGAAATTTATATTTAGCATAGGCCTCTAGTGTTAAATTATTATGCATAGACTTGTTTGGTTTCATATATACTCTCAGTTTATGTGCTGTTAATAAATTAATTACTTGTGTATTTTAATATTACCAAAACCAAAGTTTGGCTTTGACTTAGGTTAGGGGTTTTTTTCCTACATGTAGGTAGTTAAAATACTAACTTTACATAGGAGAATCTTAAGAAATAAACAGAACTAATATTTACATCATCAGATCACTAATGGTTCATTGCACTTCTGTTGTGCACTAGAAAGAAATGTTTTTACTAGAAATGTTCATGGAAAAGAATAATATAGTACTTCATTGAAAAAAACAAATCATCATATTTTGATTTGCTGAGGGCAGCAAAATCATAGTTTGCTTAGAGCATACTTGGTCATCTTCTGCGCTGATGAAAACCTTTATATGCTGCAGTTTCAGGGGGTTGGGACTGCACATTGCAGTAGGCAGAGCTTGATATGAACACTTAGATCAGAATCTTGCCAGATATAAGAGTTCTAGCTTTATAAACAATAACTGTCAGGGATAAACTACCCAAAGGAATTTAAAAGAACAACAGGCACAGTTGTCTTCAATGACCATAGAAACATTTAAATCTGAGGATAACTATCAGCCCAGAGCACCTCAGCCTTGCCAAAGAATGTAACTGGATACAAGACTCCTGACCCACTTCCCTTTCTCAGGTCAGGGAGCTTTACTGAGTTACTGCCTGTGCTTGATATGCTGAGGAAAGATGTTTTTTGGAGGCTTCAAGTATTATTTTGAGGGGTATATTGTATCTTTTGAGAATATAAGAGGAGAGCTTAGGAGAACCGTTTTTGTTTCTATTTGTCTGGATGTAGGAAGGATTTATGAGGAGTCCTTGCTGACACGGCGTATGTGTGCTTGCAGGTAGCTGCCACTCTGGTCACAAAGGCTCAAATGGCATTTGTTGTGTTGAACAAGAACAAATCTCAATGTGCAAGTAACATATATACATATACATACTTTTTTTTTTTAATAAATTCATTCCTGTACTACTACTGATGCAGACAACATGTCTGCTAGACCAGAGTAGCCAGGCATACTGCAAAAAGTCCAGAATGTTCTTTGGCAGCTTCCCAAGGCAGATTTTACTAGTAAAGGAGCAATGACTCTCACATGAGCTTGGTGTGGGCGCCCACTCAGTGACCTGCTGCCCTCAAGCCTGGGCTCTCTGCAGGACTGCCAGCCCACCACTACCCTGAAGTGGTGCAGGGCCAAGCTGAAAGTCTGTGAGGTCCTGGGGTCCCAGGATGTTCTCTCTGGGCAAGGCGTGTGCTCAGTATAGCCTGCAGCAGCAGCCACAACACCTACTGCCAAATACATAAGGGTCAATTGCTAAAAATTACCTAAGGCCATGTGACAGGCATCATACAGAGCTATGAATGATGTACATGGCCCTCTGTGCATTTAAGGATGACTTTGAGGACACAACCAGGGAAGAGAGAACTGTGGCAGGTCATAACCTGCCTTTATAACCAGATACCTGCCATGGATTTATCTCAAATCAATAGCCAGCTGACTGGGAAGAGCCTGGTGCTGCCATGTTCCACAGAAACAAACACCACCATTTTTGTGAGGTTGTGCCAAAGGATTTGCTATGGATTTCAGCAGAAGACTTTGAAGGAGGCAAGGGCTACTGACTACAGTTATTCCAGAAATGTATTAATTAATATATTAATTAATTAATATAATTTAAAAATTAATGCCTTTCCAGGTAGGGTTTCCATTACTGCAAATCCCCCCTCTATACAGCCTCCTAATTCATGGCTTCAAAACTCAGGGGAAGCTGATGCAAAGGACCATGAACTAAAGGTACACAGGAGCTGAGGCTCCTTAAGGGCACAATGTCTCCTTTAAACTCTGTTTGCCTGAAACCATTCATCTGAGTAAGATATTCCCAGGATCTTCATTTCTTCAGCACCAGCAAACAGTATTTTATATGCTAAAGTTTCCCTTTTTCTCCAGACTGAGTTAAAAGACCAATACAAGCCCTAACTAACTTCACATTTCAGACTACCAAAAAAATCTAAGGAATTTCAGAAGGTCTGTACAAACGTGGCATAACAGCAAACTAGGTTCAATTGCTTGCTTCTTGCTATGAATTGTTATAGAATCAAATAAATGTTTGAAGTACTTCTAAGACTTTCTTTGATAGCAGATTCATTTGAGTACACCTGAGACAACAAAATAGACGGTGAAGACTTTTCACTGCTTCATACACACAAGAATGATATGGACAGGTGATGCTGATTAAAGGGTCAGGCTACAGGTTTCTTTTTAATAAAAGTATGTTTCCAAATACAATACTTTTTTCATCACATGGACAGGAAGCACTAGAATCCCTTGTCAATTTCTTAGGTTGGCTGGACAAACACCTAGTCACAGGATTCAAAGGTTCTTCCTAAAATTCAGGGTCTATCTGCAAGTTATCATGCCCTCAGTCAAGAGGTCGCAGATGGGGTTGAGTTATTCAGCAGCATCGAAATTCTCTCGCTAGAACACTTGTTGCTGATGATCAGTAATTTCTCACCTAGCTTCTGTAAGCAAGGAGGGAGTAGCACTGACCCATTTTGATGCAGCTCTTACCCCTTTTCGCATCCTTTTCTATCTTTATCTTGAAATCCCTCATTTATCCAGGAAGGAAAGTATTCTGCAAGAACAAAGCATACCAGGCATATTAAATAAAGAATAAGGCTGAAACTATTTCAACTTGATAAGAATCCTCACAGAAGGTGCAAGATTTAAGCCAGTGAAATATGATTTCATAGATGGAGAGAAATAGGGCTATATGAAAGAAGGAATTTAGGTAAAACTGTTTAAAAAAAAATCCCAGAAATTTTTCTTCTTTATATCCTAGGGAGAAAAAATGTATTACAAAAAAAACCACAAAAACAAAACAAAACAAAAATAGCCAAAGAAGATAACATCAAAGACAGTAGCTTCTCTTCTAAAGAATTACTTTAAGGAAAACTCAAAGTTCAAAATTAGACATTAAAGCTTCCAAGAGTAATAATGCAGTAGAACACATACATTTTGGCTAACAGACAGTCTAGTAAAACTGAAGTCAAGTTCAGTTGACCTTCTCTTGGGCCAAGATTCAACAAAAATGTACATGAGATGTTTCTTTTTATTCTCTGTTTCTCTCATACAAGAAGAAAGACATGGCGGAGCACTTACCATACTAATGGAGAGAGCCACCCCATTTTAAACTAGTTGCTTTCTCAACTTTGGTAAATGAAGGACAACAAATTGATTTGAAAAACCTAGCAGAAGTGTCTTCCCCCTCCCTTGCCGCTAAGAAAGGTACTTGAACTCGTGCCATCTCACAAACAACTGTCAGATGTTTCAAACCCACACAGCTCCTCAGGGCATTCAACACTTTTATATGAATCAAGGACATTGGTTATGTGCTTTGGATCAGAGGGCTGATAATATGCATAGTGAATGCATCTCAGACATAAAGGATCTCATTTATGTTTGCAGGGTATACTGCTTCAAGCACAAAACAGAGTGTGTTCTCTGGGATTCAAGCTGTATATCCTCTCCCAAGCCCAGTCTGCTGTTGCAATGTATGTTCACAGTATCTGAGAACCACACATAGTCCTTGCCATAATGAAGCTTCTGATCAATACGTCCTCTACCACATTTAAATTACTATACATCATTTTCAAGCTTCTGTTCAGATCTCATCCAAAGACTAAAATTTTAAAACACTGTAGGCCATGTTATTCAGTTAAGAATTTTCTATTAACAATTACCAGTTTTACTGAAACTGACAATTAGTAATTATCTAGTGAAAAACACTCATAGGCTTTAAGTGTCAGATAAACCACTTAAGACCATTAAAAAGGTAAACTATTTTAACAGATTTTATTCTCACTGTACAGTACATGAGTACATATTCTGAACACGAATTCTTCTGTCTACAAGCTCAAGGAAAAAATGAAATTTCAATGGCTACTATCAATTTAAGTCTACATTAATCCTCTAGATTTTCTTCAAGTACTTGTTTAAATTAGAGTTGACACCTATTTCAAATCATGCCTTTCTGAAATCCTTATTAATAAGTCACCACTATTTTAAAATATTCATCATCAAAATTAGGTCAGATGATTAAGGGATTATTCCTACAAAGCCTGAAATTTAGAGTGTCTGAACACCCACATTTTCAGTGACTTAAGTGGAAGAGGTACTTCCTCAAAAGCTGCATGATCTCATAGATTAAGTTTAGGCCTGAGAGAAAGAAGACTCTGAGTTCTATTTCCTCATATTTACTTATTTACATTTAAAAGTTTTTGTACTGACCATTAGTATGATTTAGTTAGATATTGGGTTTTTATGATTTATTTTGCTTTACTCATCAAGGTTCTCTTAACTTTGTGATCTAAAATATCCTCAGGATGTGAGAAACAAAGTACTGAATTCTCTTGCATCTTGTATTCTCTTCAACATTACACTGTGCATGCATGGAAGTGTGTGGGGGAAGAGGGAAGAGGAAAGGACAGGGACCCCACTATTTGTGTGTCTGTGTCCCAGCAAAACATAATCCAAGTAAAAAAAACATAAAAACAAACCCCAACAAAAGTAATAATAATTTTAAAAACACACCAAAAACCCCAAATAACTAAATATGAAAGCAAGTAGCCTTTTCTTAGTGACAAAATAAACATAATTAGTGCAAAATAAATAGTGTAAGTCTGGCAAAATAATACTCTGATCTGGATAACACTTGTCATTACTAGTTACTACATTTTGCAAATATCACATGTTTAACAAAGAATCTAAGAGGAATCTAAGTAGACTTTTTAAAAGTATGCATGTTAAAAAGTACATTGATTTATATTTTAAGCCTTAACATGCAAACTTCTCTCTGAGCAGTATTTTTGTCAAAAATAAGAATGTGGCATACTTATCCCCATTTTTTCCTACTTATCCTCATTTTTTTCCTACTTTTTTCTTTGAGCCAAAAGGATTTCCACAATTTCTTTCTTTGCAGCTACAAGATCCAGAATTCTGTAATAATATTCCCCTTCCCTTCCCAGTAGCCATTTCCTTCGTCTCCAAAAGGTCATTACAGAATTACAGGATGTGTTCCTGTCTCCCCTAGGGCTTATACACAATTCCTCATAAACATAAAAGTGAATGGATACCATGGTTGAATAACACATTTTATTAACAGTACATTACTGCATTTGAAAGTGTGACCTATTTGGTATATTCACAGAATACTATAAAATACAAAAGTGCAGTACAAAACATAAAATTTACAAAATGCACTAACATACAAAAACACACAGGCTCATGGAGAGAAATAAATTGCATGTACTTCCAGAAACATACATAAAATATTACATTTATAAATATAAATTAATGCGCTTTACAATATTTAATCTGAAGAATTTCTGAAGAATGATCTAATCAACCAGGAAGGTTTAAAGGTGCCACGTAACTACAGATGTAAGTATGCCCTTACTCCTGATCTTACAATGTACTTAGTCCTTGTATTTCACTAATGCTGTTTCTACCACTACAAGCAATTTATTCTACCTCACGTTCATCAAGTGCTCATAAATCAGCATTAGGCCACTTTTTCACTGAGTTGCTGATTTTTAGCCAACAGACAGCAGCATTTGGATTCAAAGTCTAATATTGGCACACATATTGATTTTAATTAGTCTAATTAGTTCATTACACTAAAAATCAAACAGACCATTTATTACATTCCCAACTAATGACATATGATCAAGGATTTAATATGATAATGAGTAAGATCAATTATCACTCATAAAGGAAGTCATTAACAAGTGTAAACACTGCCTAACTGAATACCATTACAAATTATGAAGTCATAGCTAGATCATTTGCATAAGCATACTAATTTTATTTCATGATATTCCTTCCATTTAATACTCTGAATACCTTTCATAAAGCTCCTTTTTTTTTCATAGACTTGATTTATCGCTGTAAACTCAATTCTTATTGTCAGTACTGAAATTGTTCACTACATACTCCTTAAACTCTACACTATTAAATTCAGGTTTAAGCAAACCAGACAATGTCTATGGACTCTCAGAAAATATTACAGAACATTAGAAGAAGGAAATGAGGTTTCCAGTTGTACCAAAGTGGATCCAGAAGTATTTGTCTACAGGGGAAAATTCATGAACAACTTTCTTTGTGGTCTGGGATATTTCACATTCAAAACTGAGCTCGTGGTAGAAGTCAGCCCTGCCATGGCTGTTTAGCAATATAAAGAGAAGGAAGCAGCATCTACCAGAGTACTTTCACTTCATTGTAGAAACGTCATATTTCAAACTTTTAAAGTACAATTGACAACTTAAGCTATAAGTATATTAATATTCTACTATCCTTACATTCCCAATACTGAATTCTAACCCTAATTCTCTTTGAATTTTTCCAAGATCCCTGTCACCATCATTATCAATTCTGTATCTTACAATAGCATCTAAGATATCAATTAAAATCATAGCAATTACACTTGCTATTACAGCAAAATTCTATTCTATTCTATTCTAGCAGAATCATATCTATGTGGTGCACAACAATCAAGAAGGTAAAGGATAAGCCCTCAATCTTCCAAATTTTTTTCCCCTGTTCTAGTGCACAATGGCTTCAGAATACTTTTCATATGCATTTCTCTTTACCAGAATACATTCAGTGAATGCATGATTACAGAGCTACCTAACGTGTATATACCACATTTCACTCAGTATTTATAAAATGCAGAGGGACATTTTTTCTTTTGTTGTGTTTTTTTTAAAGACACTGGAAGAAGTCTCCATTTTCATGAAGCCCTTTAAAGATTTTTAAATGTAAAAACTGTAACACAGACAGTATCACTAGCAGATGTATAAATCCACTGGGTGCAAGAAAAATTTAATTTACTACTACAGATTAGAACTTCACTCTAGAAGAAAAGCTTTTCAGTATAAATCTGCATTTTTATTCCATTAAATTATCTTGCTGTTTCTTAAGTTTTCTTATTCTAGAAGCAGCACACACTAATACATTTAACAGCATCTAATCTGCATCAGTGACGAGTGGCTTCTAGAGCTACTGTGTTCACCAAAAACTGAAAGCTGTATCTTCAGATTCTTTAAGTTTCTTACAAGGCTTCAATCTTTGATGGCATAATCAAAAAAATATTCAGCACTTCACGGAAATAAACTCATGAATATCAAATTAATCCTTTCCCTAAATTTTAACACGAAACCTAGAGTAGGTGCACATTCTTTCTGCTAAGTTTGAAACTAAATAAAAACTCAATAATTCTTACATTAGTGCATCCTTGTAACTAATAATTTAGGAAATATGCAAAACATGATCTACAGCACTCTTGTGCTATTTATTGATGCGGATGACACTCCCCTGCAGAGCTGGCACGTCCCTCCCTTAAGTGTTATATGGTCCCTGGACTGTTAAAACTGTAAACCAGAAGTGCCCAGAAGGTTGGAGTGCAAGGGTCAATGTACTTAAGTTAGTACATTCAATGCTGGTCTTAGGCACTGGGGTAATTGGCACACAAGCCACGTATTCAGAGAACAGCTTCAAACTCTGCTCTTTGGCAGAGTGTTCTTCAGAGGCCATGCTTAGAAGCAGCATTCAAATATACTTCAGAGCACATGCAGCATGGATATTAAAACTGATATAGTAACATAATGACCACTAGCAGCAGTGTTCCATCAAGTCGTTAATAATATCATAACAAATCTTTCTTGCACCTTTTTTTACTATCCTCTTCATTTCAGGAAAGACCTGTCTAGGAAACATCTTACTGCATTTCCAGTAAGGGACTAAAATTATGAATAGTGTTTAGTGACTGATATTGCAAGTAATTTAAAATGCCAACATTTGTTTTTTAAAGTTATAGTTAAATATACAGTTTTTATTCATGTTATTCGGGCATCTACTGTCTTAAAACCAGCTTTTCTTCAAAGGGTTGGCAACAGAGGCAGCTAAGGTCATTTGCTGTTTCTAAGCAGATCATTTGCTGTTTCTAAGCAAATAGCTTAGAAGATCCAAATGCTTGGGAGATTTTACTCCAACTGATTATGAGGCAAACAAAGTAAGCATTTCAACTTTGAAAGGAATACCTCTTAGACAGTCTGATAGTTGCTTTCAACAAAGGAGAATAGGTCTGTGACTCATAATGGATGGCCAAAGGCAATGGTTTTTGATTCTAGTGACCTTTCAACACTCTAAGGACAGGAAGTATAAATCTAATGATTAAGTCACAGGCTGCAACACTAGACACTAAAAGACTATGTAAAGGAAAAAAATAGAGCAAATTAGTAACACAAAATGGAATTTCACACAATAGTTATCATTTTAATGAGCTCTTCTGTGAAGTTTAAATATTTATAATAGTAAATGATGATTGTTTTTAACTCTCTTACAGTCCAATTGCTCTCACAGGTACTCAAGTAACGAACAAACACAAGTTATAGAATAAGGGGTAAAATAATTTTTTTGTTCTAAAACATTTGCCATACATTTTACTACATTGATTACTTCTATATACTTCATCATACTTCTATCCTGCAGGTCAATCAACAGGATCACTATTCAATAACAATTTTTTCCAATGCCTAATTTAATACACGCATGAAATATGTTTTTTTCTCTTTTCTTTTAAAATGTATTTTTAATATTACACATTTTAGATTAAACAAAAGCATGAATAAAGCTTCTTATAATGGATTTGACTTTCCAAGCCTGTTGCTATACTTCTTTCAGCACTTCATCCAACAGGTATTCAACTGTATTCTGATTTCTGGCCCAGCTTTAACCAGAAGAGCCATGCCAACTGGGAGAAGTTTGTCCTGGTAGAGTGAACAAATTGTAGATCAGTTGGAGAAAGAGCTACAAAACCTGTTAAAAAGAATAGGTAATTAAGCCTAAGTTTCCCCTTGTTTTAACTACACTGATATGCAAAGAATCATCTTTATTTCCTTATTCATTCCTGATATGCTTTAAACAACATAAGCGTGACTGATTTTACAGCAGCAGAGCAACTCCAAACAGCTAAATAGTAAATTTACCCCATAACAAATTGTTAAATCCCCTTTTGAAGTTCTTCACTCCTATTTTAACATTTTTCACATGCTTTAAAAAACTTCTACTGTCAAAGGTCCCATCTGTCACCATCAGTACTTCTCTACCACCTTGGCTGCCAAGAGTTGTAGGGCAATAAAAAGCAAAAGTGCTGAGAAGACTGAGAAAGACCACAGGCAGAAAAGAAACCCAAGAGGAAAGAAAACCACAAACTTGTATGATTGGATTTAAGACCAAAGCTCTTGAAGGTTTTTTTTATCAACATATTCAGCCTTGGAAACTGCAGGAGAGGTAATCACAGAAGCCACTCTCACAGGCTCAAAGCCTGTAGCAAGAATCAGTGATGTTGGAAGGTGTACAGAGACAGTACCTGTTTTTCAACCTGTCAGCGGTTTCAACAATAACAAATCAAAGACTACTGCTCTCTTCTACCATGAAAACACTGAGCTAACTTCTTGAAAGATGCTCAAAAATAGAATTGAATTTAGATAAAAAAAGAAAAAAATAGAATTGAAATTAGATAGAATTGAGATAGATGCTCAAAAATAGAATTGAAATAGAATTATTTTGAGTTTAAAAATACGAGACAATAAATATGAGTAAGGAATACCTCAAAAAGCAGCTGTTTTGCATCAGGCCATTTTAGCATGACATGAGTTGCATTTATGCCCACCACCTTCTCTGAACAGCTCCGCTAGTCAGTCCATGATTCATCGAATTCAGGCTGAGCTACAGATCAGAACTTTCCTGCATCTTTCAGACAGATGATCTAAAGAACCACCCGCTTTTTCTATGACACTTGAAAGACAGGAAATAAGACTGCAGTGGCACATTTGAAATTCTAGCTCCTTCAAAATGCCATCCCTGCCAGTATCAACCCTGCACTGCAATATAGGATTATAATACTTTATAAATGTATGTTAAAAAAAAAAAAACAAACAAACTCATGATCATTGGGTGGAAGGGGACCTTAAAGGTCACCTAGTTCCAACTCAACTGCCATGGGCAGGACCATCTTGCACTAGACCAGGTTGCTCAAAGCACCACCTAATCTGGCCTTGGATACTTCCAGTGATGAGGCATCCACAGCTCCTCTGAGCAACCAGTGCCTGACAACCACCACAGAATACAATTTCTGTATTATATCTCATCAGGACCGATCCTTTTTCAGTGTAAAGCCATTATCTCTTGTCCTATCAGTACACCCCTTGATCAAGTGTCCCATTCCATCTATCCTGAAAGATTAGCACAGGAATTGGAAGGCTGAGTTAAGGTCTGTCCAAAACCTTCTCTTCTATGTCCTAAACAATCCTAACTCTATCAGCCTGTTTTAGGAAAAATGTTGCAGCCTCCTATTACCTTCATGGCCCTGCTCAAGAAGGTCTGGGTCTTTCTTATGCTGGCAACTGCAGACCTGAACACAGGATTTCAGGTGAGGTCTCACAACCTAACCTTAAACCCTCAGGATATCTTTATGTGAACATCACAAATATGTGATTATCAACAAATGAATTTCAGACAGTCTTACTCAGAACTTTCTATTGCATATGATTAAACCCCTCAGCAATCTCCACATATAGTTTATTCTTCACATGGAATTCAGACAGTAAAATGATGAGTTCTAACAAAAAAGAGGCAAGTTTTTGAAAATATCCACACAAAACAACTAAAAAAAATCTATCTTACTGAAAGTAAATAACCTTATAGGCTTGCTTGTTTTTTTAAGTACCTGCACAAGACTAAAAATAGACTTTCTACATAAAAACAGTACAAAGAGTTCTACAAAGTTGCATTTTGATACTTAGAAAGAAATAAGACTGGTAAAACCACATTGTGTACCAATCAGAATGAAAACATACAGCCATTTTGGATATTAAAACTGATATAGTAACATAATGACCACTTTTTGGCATAAACAATGAATTCTTTGTTAGTATATCTAAATGGAGTACGGAATGCCAAGTTAAAATTATGCATTTATCTTAACTGAGATTCTGCCACATTAAAAGAAAAAAAATTAATTTTTAGCAAGCTAGGTTTTCCTGATGAGACAAGAAATATAAGCCTACCCTTCAAAAACTGTTTAGTAAAACAGACGCATTACATGCATGAAATAAAATATCTTGATTTGGTTAAATCCAAGTCAAGAGTACTGCTTTTGTTTTAAAAACAACAATGGAAGAATAAACAACAGCACCAAAAGACCATGTCAGTTCCCTCAGTCCACAGACTTCTCAGGTTCTCAGAAGAAAATCACTTCCTTATTCTTGCATGCATTTTAGAATTTTTTCTATTCTGCTATGGGTTGTTCCAAACTCAGTAAATATGAGTATCAGATGATACATTTTAGAAACATGCTGGATGAAATAAAAGTAGTGATGCACCACTTCTAAACAACTTATCTACAAATTATAAACAAACATTTTTTTGTATAAACAAACATTTTTTTGTATAAAAATGGTGAATTTGCCCATCAGGATATGGACTATCTCCTAGACAATAGAAAAGTCCTGAAAGGCATCAATGTTGTCCTTCATTCCAAGATATTTTAACTGTGTCTGGGATCCACTACCAACAATCAAGCTTTAAACACTGTCTCTACTATATTACTATACCCAATGCAAGAGGTTAGTCTGGGTTTATGGACTGCTACTCAAATTAAAAGAAAAAAAAAATTGATTGGATAGTCGAGCTCAGGGGGTTCTTCATGTGATAAACTTTCCCTGGAGGCCAGCAACATGTGGGATGGGCCAACAACTAAAGGGATTGAGAACTCTCCTCTGTAACAATCCCAACAACGACCTAGAGGAGGACAGAGAGTATGCTCTCATTGAGCCAGCAGATGACACCAAACTGGAAAGGGTTCCTTAGATGTGCTTGAGGGGGGAGCTGCTAGTCAGAGTGGCGTGGACAGTACAATGGTCAAACACAAACTGTAGGGGCAAAGGCTAAGTCCTGCAGCTGGGAAAAAACTCCTGGTGCCATTAGAAGCTGTGGGTAGAGTGCCTGGGGAGCAGCTCTTATCAAAAAACCTGTCTTAGCAAACAGTGAACTAAAATAAGCCTGCAGTGTATCCTGGCAGCAAAGGCAGCCAGCACCATCCTAGGCTATGTGGAGCCAATAGACCAGAGAAGTGATTTTATCCCATCAGCCCCTTATCCCAGTATTTACTAGCTGGCATCTAGAAAATCCTATTTTGCTGCCTTCTCCTCTACAAGAAAGCCTTTGATAAACTGGAATATGCTAGTGAAGGGCTACCAAGATGATCAGGGGACAGAGCACATACCCTGTGACACACAAAGAACATTTAAATTGAAGCAAGGTTGTGACTGGATGTTGGGAAATTTCAACCTACAGACCAGTCCAATGCTGAAATAAATTGCCCAGACAGGTTATGCAGATTCCATCCGTAGAAATTTGAAGTTCTAGACTGCATAAACTCTTACTTACAGCCTATCCTGTTTTGAGGAGGGAGCTGGCCTCTTGAAGACCTTTCTAACTTGAACCAGTATAAGATTCTATGATAATATCTAAGTTTGAAACTGAGGTACACGTTCAGCCTCAAGATCTAAAGATTTAAGTCATAACAGGCATCAGAAGAGCATTTCTATGTAAATATTATTGCCATTCATTCACTTAAGTGGGAAGAAATCTTTTTCCACCAGAATTTTTACTGAAAACCACTTTGCACTATGGTTTTGGATTGTCTACTGACTTGAACAATGCTCGAAATGGCCTAATGTATAATCCGTCAAATAACATCACAAATGTGCAAGCCATCATAGGGCCCCAGAGACTAGTTAGACTTTTGTAAGCATTCAGCTGTGTACCTTAGACATTTTGATTAAGATGTTAAAAAGATACAAAAAGAAAAGTGCTCCGAGTCTTTCAATCACAAGGATTTTAAATATCTGTCAGTGTTGGAAACTTGCCTTTGATGACAATATTTCATCATCATGTTGTGTATTAGTACTTCACAGAACAGAATACTCAGAAGGGAAATACTTATTCACCGCATCTGCCTTTTTGTAAAATACAGACATTTCCTTAAAAGATTGGGTTTTTTCATGTGATTTTTTTTAATGGCAGAAAGACAAGGCTATGTCTTTGAAAATACCCAGACAAATGAGGTTAACAGACTTCTTTTTCTGTTTTTCTCTGTCTCTCTGTCTTTGGTGTTTATCTCTTGGTTAGTTTTTCTTGGTTTTGGGGGTTTTTTTTTGGTTTTTTGTTTTTGGTTTTTTTTTTTGTCAAGACATCTTTTCCATAAACCGTGACTTAAATTTACAGGAGAAGATGTATTTTCTGAAAAAGAGCAAAGAGTTATACTTTTCCAGGTATGTTCCTCGTCTTTGGTTACATTCAGGCCACTACTTGAAATCCACACTAAACAGGCATTCTGGGAAATGTAAATCCTGACAGAAACAGAAAGTGTATATATATAAATAAAATGTCTAAATTATCTTTATTAACCTTAGCCTGTACTTCAATCTTCTACCTTCATAGCAATTACCAGAATTAATTTACCTTAATAACTCAAAGTACCCTTTAGTTCTTTGACATATCCTTTTGTCTCCAACAAGTTAGAAAGAAAAGTTTGATTAGAACCTGTCAAAACACTACTTAATAAAATAGTAAAGGAAGACATGATTAACTGAACAGGTTTTGGCTGGGGTAGAGTTATTTTTCTTCTTAGTAGATACTAAGGGATTGGTTTTGGATTTATGCTGGAAACTGTTGGTAATTCAGGTATGTCTTAGTTATTGCTGCGCAGTTCTTACACAGAACCAAGATCTTTTCTGCTTCTTACTTCACCCCACCAGCAAATGGGCCAGGGGTGCACAAGGAGTTAGGAGACACAGCCGAGACACCTGATCCCGAGTAACCAGAGGATATTCCATACCATATGGCATCATGCTCAAAATTTAAAGATGGGGAAAAAGAAAGAAAGGAAGAGAAGCTCAGAGTTACAGTGCTTGTTTTCCCAAGGAACCATTACATGAGCTGTAGCCCGGCCTTCCTAGAGATGGCTGAACATCTGCGTGCCCATGGGAAAGTGGTGGATGGATTCTTTATTTAGGTTTGCTTGTGTGCACAACTTTTGCTTTACCTATTAAAATGTCATTATCTCAACCCTTGAATTTTCTCACCTTTTTCTACTTTTCCAATTCTCTCCATCATCCCCTGAAGAGCAGAGTGGGGGAAGGTGAATGAGTGCCTGCATGGTGTTTAGTTTTCCACTGGAGTTAAACCATGACATTTACAAAATGGCAGCTATTACAAGTTAGCTCTGAATCTGTAAGATAGAAATGAATTTGTAGACCTAGGGTGAAATCAAAGTACATCATATTAGAGATCTTAATACCAGAGATACAATTACACATTAAAGAACATAAACTTTTCACAGAACAAAACTCTCAAGAACAGAAAGTAGATTGGAAGAAAAAAAGGATTCTATTTACTCTTTTGCCAAAGAGAAGCTGAAACACATAAAGGAATCTTGCAGAACGGAAAGTTGGGCTGTTGAAGAAGTTAAACAACAAAGGTCACACAACACATTTAATTTGATCTGACTCATTGCTTACATCCAGACAGCCATTTCTCCTCGTTAACCTACTCATACAGTTCCTACTGAAAGTAGTCATCCACCCTCAGCAACAATCAAGAAGCACTGCCCAAGCCTATACGTATGCCCGTGTTCAAGGTTTTTTTATCTTCACTATTTCTTTATGCTTCAGATGTGAGATCAGAACATTTTCCTGAATTATAGGTTTTGTAAACTGTTAAAGTAGTTTTCCTTAACGGGGAAGAACATGCAGGACTACTTTACCTGAAAAACAGAGAAAGATCTATTCATGTTTCACTATGGTAGGTTGCTACTCTTGGAATTATTTGGTTTATTTTTAATTAATTCCTAGGAGGTGATAGGGTTTTTTTATTTTATGGGGTTTTAAAGATCTTAATGCTCTGGTACTTATTTAGATTTTGATTTCTGCACCACAGCTGAAATCAATTCAGTGAAAAATACTGTCTAAAATTGATTACATAATTAAAGAGAAGCTACAATTAAATATATTTATTTAGGGAAAAAAAAAACCAAAACCATGACAAATCCAAAAAGCACAAAAAAACCCCACCAACAAACACTAAGTTTAGCTTCTACCTGTAACAGCACCCAAAAAGACCAACAAATTTCTGCATCTTAAACAATAGACTTCATTGCTTTGAAATCCTTTTCAGACATTTGTTCATACTATTATTTTCTCTCTTGACCAAACCACAGGCTGGAAGAATCTCACAAGTGCCTAAAATACTATCCAAATTTTTCTCTTTTCTCTCAAGACTGCCATTACATTGAAATCTACTTGCTTTCCCACATGCTGTGTAAAGATTTTAAGTGATTTAGATATCTCTATTTTATTTGATAGAGACTTAAGAATTTGACATTCTTATTAGTGCAACACAGAAAGAGGGCTCTAAACTATTATCCTTTTTCTCTCAGTGATCTGTATAGTACATATCAGTGCAAAATGGAAAAAAAATGAAGAAAATATTTGCAGTAAAAACATGGCTGTAAAAAAGCTTTCTGTAACCTAAAAACTGGCAGCTGAAACCCAGAACACACCACAACAGAATAAAGGGACTTCAAAGAACACATGAACCCCCAAAAGATAAAATTCTTACATTCCTATAATTTGGTTTATTTTTCCCTTGAAGACAACTGCTAATATACCATGGGTTTAAGCAATGCTTTTTTGTATAAAATCATTCTTCACTAATAGATATATTCACATTAGAGTTCTAGAATAGTTCTGTTTGAATGAAAACATTAAATTATGAAAATTCTGCACATTTATGATATATATTATCCAAGGAATTCAAAGTACTTTAAAATAGTGCTTTGAAGTTGGAATCTGAATGCTAAATTTAAAAGTCACATTTACTTCTGAAATATTTACATTGATATTTTCAGTGAAATTATTTAGATAACTACCCAAATGTACTTATTTTAAATTAATTTATTCTTCTTAAAATCACCACAAGTAAGCACATATTATCACTTAGAGGAAAATACATACAGTAGTACTGTAAAGTTCAGTACTTAAAAAAATATCCACTAAATCAATCAAGATTTTCCTTATCATTTTAAAATTTATTAGCTCTATGTGTAGGTCACATATTTTGAAACTACACAAAGTAAATTTTATAGGAAAAAAATCAAGCTATTGATAAAAACAAGTGAAATTAACGTTATACTTGGAAATTAATCCTCCCCCACCCCGAAACAGAGTTGATTCTATTAAAAGTGATAAATGGAATGGAAATTAAAATTTTAATGAGGTGCTTGTTAATCCATTTGTTCACATCTAATTTGAACTTGGTTAAATTGCTACTTATTATGAATACTATAGATATGATTCCTTCTAAATCTCAAGGGCAAACAAAATGTTAGAGGACTGCTTGTCCCAAGATAGGACCACAGTATATTATCCAAGCTTCTGAAATTAAGCACTGGAGCTATTTCCTGTGATACATTTCATTTAAGAAAATTAATGACATTTTAAAGCAGTTGGTTAAGTCCTTTGACATGGTAATTGTCCATTCCAGAACAATAGAAGAAATATAACCAAAAGGAGACTGCCTACCTGCCATTGATCATTTCCAAGACTGGAGGGCTTATTTGTTCCTATTGCAATTCCCAAGGACTTTATCAAGCAATAACATTTCTCCTAGTAGGATTTGGGGTTATTTTACCTTATTTATTTCTACTTCATATGTGTATAAGAATGTGGTATGGACACATATCAGTGATTTTTTTATGCTTGAATTCATCAAGCATTTAAAAAATATAACCTTACCTGGAAGACAGCACTCAAACCACAAGAAAGATAGCATAGGTCTGAATGGGATTTTTGCACAAAAACCAATGCAAGAGCAATTGTAGTAATGAATAACATACAATTTTATAATAATTCCATAAAAATAAGTATATTAAAAGGAAAATGTGTAGTCCTAAAACCAAAGAAATGCCACCATTAAGTTTGCATAGACACATTCCAAAATGGGGTCCCTGGACTTTTCTGTTATAACACCTCTTTTATTTAACTAGTTAGGCATGAATTTTCAAGTAGTTCTATATGTTTTTTTCTAACCCACAACCTTAAACTCATTTAAAACAATGCACCTTGAAATCTTTCATTTAATATTGCAGCTTTGCATTTTCTGTATTGTCAAGATATGAACAATAACTGAACATTTTCATTTAAGAACTAGTAAAATTCAGCTGAGTTCAAGTCACAGAGTCTGGAGGTTTTGCTTTATACATGGTAAACTATGTTTTCTGACATCATTTGTTACACTTGTGAAAATCTCACTACATAGTACACTGTATCTATCACATGATTCATTAAATTGTTATAAAATTTCAGTGTTTCTTGACATTGGAACCCAGACTTAAGGCTTTTTATAAATATTATTATTATTACTTTTTAACTATTTTTGTTTTACCTGAAGACTTTATGCCCAGCTAAATTCATGGACAACCTAAGTAATTTGTTCTGCTGACCATATAATATTTAACCCGAAAAGGCTTTTTCTTTTCTTGGCAATTTTGCTAGTATATCTTATCAGAAAATAAAATTTTAGGAACAACCACCATCTTTATAAAAAAAAAATATACCACATTATTAAAACCAAGATTTAGTGAAGAACAAGCCATAGTGATGTATCTAAAGTCTAAGTGTTAATCTTTCAGCATTACACATTGTCTTCCTATTCTAAATCTTTAGTTGCTTTCTATCACTTTCTGTTCTCTCCACTTCATATTTTCACATCTGTATCATCTAAAACTTATTTAGATTTCTAAAAGTTTCATTTGTCTGTTGTGCCACGATCTAGGAAAAGGGAAAGATACAGAGGAAGGATCCTTTCAACTGAAATCTAGGAGCAAGGTTTGGCCCATTTTTCCCTCATTTTACTCCCTCTTCTAAGTAATAAGAGTTCATTTTTTCTCTTCCTAGTATATTTATACTTGATTCTCAACAAAAAGGAATCTAAAGAAAATACACTAGGAAAAAAGTTTGAAGTTGCAAGAAAATAAATTGTCTTGATAATCAGCAAAATAAATGCTGTTTCATTTTGGGGCACTCAGATAAAAGGAAGAAACCTTGGAAAAAAACAGTAGCTATTTAATGTTACTGATACTACCTGTTTCATTCATTTATCCTACATCAGTTGAGGAGGGTATGATGAACCCAGGGTAATAAATCCCTAAGAGCAGAACATGCATTTTGCAAGAGAGCATCTGTTTCCACATTTAGTTGCAATGTTTGTCCCTTCCTCAGGTACCCCTTTTTTATAAAAGTTGCTCATTATGGCTTCAAAACAGTGAATGCATATCTACTATGACAGTAAATCTTGAAGCTTCTAGTAAAAGAGAATTCAAATTTACCAAATATTTTTTTATTCCAGTTTTGTTGCCATGAAATACTAATATATAGACTGAAGAGATGAAAGATTCAAAAGAAAAAAAAATAGAGTATGGCAGTGCACTGTCCTATTTCCCAAGTCTCTTCTGTGACATAAAAAAAACCCCAACGTTTCTGAAAATATTTATATGTTGAATAAGTATCTTAGTTCAATTTTGTTTACTTTTGATTTAGACAGTTGAATTCCCCCTATTAGGTTACGATACGTTACACAGATTAACAGATTACTCACAGAACCTGTTGACACGAACCCCCTTTTCTATCATACTGCCCCGGTTATAAGATACATATTATTTTCCAGAAAGCATTTTTAGAAATCCAACTCGCAGCAAATTCATACAGGATAAGAAGTAGGCCATAACCTGCTCAGAGGACTTTGAACCAAGCAACAGCTCACATGCACATGGAAAATGGCTCATCTAGAAAGTGGATCATCACATTAGAAAAAAGGCAGGGCATGCATAGATTCAGGAAATTTTGTCTATAAAGACTAATTCTTTGTGATTGCTGAGGTTCTTGTTCATTGTAGCTTTTTTTAACTTTTCTTAGAGGAATGCACTGTACTGGAGGCAGCTTCAGACAATACAACATGTAGGTTTTAACACTGTGCTAGCAACTAAGAGGTGTAAGTAAAAGTTTCAAAGCCAAGCTATGTTACTAAGTAAGGAGGCTGAGAAGATGGACATTCTTTGCAAATTTTTGGCCCAAAGAGAACAAGTTCAGGATTCCCAATAAATTATAGACAGACTGCTAGAGACAGCCAAATACTCCCAGTCAAGTAAATCAGGGGGAACAAGAAGAAAAAGCCTCCAAGAACAGTCAGTCATGGGCAGAAAAAGAAATTCTGTTGAATGCTGCTGAGTATACTGAAGAGTAATAATATTATTCTAGAACAAAATATAAGTGGCAAGTTGTTAACATACTACCTTCCCCCAGGTTTGAATCCCACTGCTTGCATTTCCACAAAATACGCATACAACAGTCATTCTGCAAATGCAAAAACAATTCACTGAGTCCAGACAATATTTGATTTGCAAATTTCAACTCTATCCCATGCGCATAGTAAGTATCTAATCCTTTCCATAACTCAGGAGTAAACAAAAAAGTAGTAAGAGTAGACTGCCTTCCTCAAAGTAATTCATTCATCCCACAGCTATTTGACAACATACCAAATTTCAGCAGCTGATGCAAAGTAGATGAATAACACTGGTGACAGCAGTTAACCCTTTCCATCACTCCTTCTTGTAGCCGTTCCCATTGTGCTTCATGGGAGACAACTGAAGACAAACTACAAAGCAAAGCAGCTGTGTGGACATGTTGGACACAAATCAGTTCTGAAAGTGAAGCACCATGACAAGGTGGACCATTTGCCTTTCCTTGCTTTCAACTTTTCTGAGCACTTCTGACCAAGAATCACATACTGGGTTCATATTTGTGCATTGGCTTTAGAACATAAACCTGATCCATGACTGTGGTTACCAGGTTGTAACCCACACCAATAATTTATTGTCATTGCTAAGAAGAGATCTCCCTTTCTGCTGATCTGGGGGTTGGGAGATGATTACTTCAGTACTGCTAAACAGCTAAGCTAATTAGCACAACAATTTCTCAGTCCTATGCAATGTATTACTTTCTATCACTTCAGTCAAGCTCTCTTGAAAGAATACTGCTTTTCCCAGATAGTAAGGAAGTGTTGGTGCACTTTAATCTGTCTGTGTTTATGTTGAAAACCCCTACAAATGCTGCCCACCGCAAAACTAACATGCTCCAAGGCTACAGTAAGATTTTACTTTGTGTGGTTATTTTGTTGATAGCTGCCCAAAGCAACTTGAATTCTGTTAAGAGATCTTCCGTGTCAATTTCCTTTTGTATCCATAATCACCAAAATTTCTGCTTTTGCTTGGAAAAATCTATCAGTAAAAAAACAATTAACATCTAAAACACTGGGTATGCATCATCTTTCCAATGTGGAAGCATTTGAACTAAGAAAGAACAATCACAGTTCACCATCGGTCAAAAGGACATATATTATACATGTTCAATATTCCCTAAATACTTCTAAAATCCAGCAAACCTCATTGAAGAAAATTATAAAGATTTATACTTTAAACAGTGACAGGTAAAACTATTTTTTCTGCTTATCATCTCTCAATATAAATGCATCATTACAAGGAATATATTTTATGGGGAGGAAAAACAAACAAACCAAAAACCAAACCAAAAAAACAAGCCAAAAATTACACACACACACAATCCCCCCCCCAAAAAACCAAACAAAACAACAACAAAAACAACAACAAACACACAAAAAACGCCACCCCAGCAGCAATTGAAACTTGTAGAGAAATTACCCTATGGACTCCTTCACCAAGCCATATTAAAATAACTATTTTAACCTTTACAGCAACCATCAACAACTGTAGCAACAGTAAGGAAAATCTGTCAAAACATTGTATATTAATCAGTTTTTAAGCCACAGGTGCTTATGTATCCTCAGTCATTATTATTGAAAATACTAGTAGTCTTAGTAAACATAAGAAATTCTAGTTTCATTTTCATGTTCATCTGCTGAGAATTAGCTCTATAAAGTTCCACCCTTGGTAAAAGATACCAAGATTTACTAAAATCAACAATGAATGATGCGAACAGCAGAGTTATAAAAAAGATGTGTTGAGAAAAATTCTCACTAGTAAAAAAAGGAATTTGGCAGTTAGATGTGAAAGGTGATAAATCAATAGAAATATATACAAAATCTCTATTTTGGCACATTTTCTGTTCTTAATAACCAATTTTTAATAGGAGATCAAAAATCTAAATTACATAAATAACATCACCACATACATGAGAATTTTGCTACTCAGCATAGGTTATGAGGATGGGGTTGAGCAACCAAGCTCAAGTACATTTCAGTCTGCAGGGTGGGGACTGTAAGTTGCAATTAGGATACCAGGCTATTTCATACTTTTTCATATAGAGCTTTAACACTTTCCCATTGTACTGAAAAGGATAAAAAAAAAAAGTATACATATACTTTAGGAAATATTTTGAAGCTTTTGTTTTCCTTGGCCCTCAATTCAGATCAAGTAAAAAGACAATATCCAAAGGGTGCTGGATATATTAGCTAAGGTGAGGAGGAAGGACACCAGTATGTGGGGCATTATTTGGGCAGGTGTAAAAATGAGTAGGACTTCTGCCTAGAGATTTTAGGTGCCTGATGACAAGAATGGAGACTGTGATTTTCACAGATATCTACTTTTCTTTTTTTTAATCAAGCACAGGAATCCCTCTAAGACCTCCCTACAACCATAGCATCTAAAAGCCTTGTATTTGCTGATGCACATAGTCAGGGATGTTAGCTCCATTGACCCAAGACTTCAGATTATATTATGGAAAGCAAACACACATAAGTTTCCCAAATCTTAATATATTTGAGGGGCACCAAAAACACATATAATACTTGGTTTTACTTACCTTGCAATTATAATTTATTATTAGTGCTTTCATCTCATGTCTAAATGGGGCACAGAATTTTGAGGACATGGTTGAATGTTACCTGCAGCAGAATATTAAGCAAAGTGAACAGAGCAAAATAAAGACAATGAATTCAGAGGTACCTGCTGCAATTAATAGCTCGCTGGTTGGATGTTTTTCTCAAAATCAAGAAGGAAAAACTCTGTGAGAGGGTGCATACTGAGAATATGCATATGTAGGATTAAACCAATTAAAGATGGGCTGCCTTAAAAAAACCCACAATGCTCATGTTCTAGAAGTGGTTTCAGAAAGTCCTTGTGCTGTAGCAGCCACCTTGTGCTCACATGAACAATATTGATTTTCATTTTCCTGGACCTTGGCCTGAAAAGAAAGGTGCTCTGTATTACCGTGTAGATGGGAAGGACAGCAAGAAACATTTTAAGCTAACTATGAAATTACACCCAGAAATTGCTTTCCTTATTGTTACAGAAAATAGTCCTGCTGTTTACAACAGACCTGTGTCTGCAGATGTAGAAAAAGAATCCACACATGTGACACAAATATTTTGCACTGGGCATTACTATTCTACAGTTACATAACTGCTTTAAATTGGAAAGAGATGGAACTAGCTCAAGCCTTAGATAAAGCACAAGACCACCATAAAGAAGGATCATAGCTCATGCAGGACCACAAATCAGGTCCATCATGACATGGAACACTGAGACAGAATTGCAGTTGAGCATAATTAAGGACTAAAAGGATGATTACAGCTAGTAATTCTGCCCCATTAAATAAGAACTGACAGACAGAGAAGTCTTGCGGCAAATGCCTGACATTTGAATCTGGCAGCTTGCAGTTCACTTGGAAGGAACACAGAGTGGATGTGAGAAGCTAGAAAGTCCTAACAGGAAATGGCAAAATTGCAAAGAAAAACTGCAACCATAGCTTAAAGCACCATTGACAGCCATGACTGTTAGGTCTTGAAAGAATTTTTAAAGCTTGTAGTATAAGAAAGTAATGCATGGTAGTTAGAATTATAGAATATGCAGGGCTGGAAGGGACCCACAAGGATAAACATCCAGTCCAATCTCTGGCTCTATTCAAGGGTCACACTATGTGCCTGTGAGCATTGTCCAAACATTTCTCGAACTCTGTCAGGCTTGATACTGTGACCACTTCTCTGGGGAGCCTCTTCCAGTGTTCAATCACCTTCTGGATGAAAAACCTGTTCCTGATACCTAACCTAAGCCTCCCCTGACTCAGCTTCATACTCTTTACTAGAGTCCTGTCACTAGTCACAGGAGTGAAAAGCTCAGTTTTCTCATTTATTTGAAAACTTTTTCCCAACTTAGGACATTTATTTGAGGGCAGCTCTCACAAAAAGTGTCACTCTGGCCCTCTTACTCATATCCTGGTTCTTCACAGAAACTGTTGGTAGCAAGTCAATTCACACCTCTGTAAATTTTACCTTAGAATTTTAAGGGTGGTTGGTTTTTTGGTGGTGGGTTGGTTTTTTGTTTGCTTGTTTTTTTAGTTTGTTTGGTTGTGTTTGGCTTTTTCAGTTTGTTTTGTTTGCTTGTTTGTTTTGGTTTGGGTTTGGGGTTTTTTTTGTTTGTTTCATGGGGGCTTTTTTTTGTGTGAGGTTTCTTATGTTTGTTTTGGTTTTATTATCTTTCAAACAAGAGTCACATGACCTAGACTTTTAATTTCTTTTTACATTTTCTATTGTGTATTTATGGCACATATAATATACCACAAAGTGAGTCTGCTTCAAAGAACACATTATAACTTGCAGTTTTTGAGAGGGTTTGAGATCAGACAGCTAAGTAAAATCAAGTCACGCATGGCTACAACAGAAATCTAAAGGGACAACATGAAGGCTTGGTCCAGAACTTTATATATTTAAGAATAACTGAATATATGTGGTTAACAAGAAAATCAGGATGATGGTTTTTGGAAGACAAAGTAGATAAGAAAGCATCACTGGAGCAGCTGTGGTGCATTCTAATATGAATTCATCATATGGAATTCAAACTTGACTAAGGCAAAATGCAAACATATTTGGAAACAGAAAGAAACATGAGAAACTAATGCCAAACTGCGTGAATAAACAAGTAGTTTACAAAGGAACACCTTCCTTTCAGAGCAGACTCTGGAAAGCAGTTTTTTAAGAACAAAATCCAAAACATGATGAAAGAGATGGATTCTTCATTCCTCCAGTCTTTTTTATTTTTAGAAGTTAAATGCCAGGATTTTCTAGTTTCAACAGATTGGCAATGAAAGAAAATATATTCTTTCTTGTGACTTGTACAAAAAGGCTTGTTAAGTCTCAATTTTGCCTGACCACTACTCCCCAGTGATGTCTCACACCAAAACATCTTACAGTTCTTAATGTCAGAGAACAGTCAACAGTATCTAAAAACAACTGATAAAACTGCTAATGGAGCCTAATTAATTAATCA
This sequence comes from Fringilla coelebs, assembly GCF_963513975.1. Lineage (NCBI taxonomy): Eukaryota > Metazoa > Chordata > Aves > Passeriformes > Fringillidae > Fringilla > Fringilla coelebs. The sequence continues at coordinate 31,408,120 of NC_140028.1, forward strand.
CCTCCCCAAATAATAATGTGGGAATTAATGTCTGTACAAAGTTTGAAAACAAGACACAGCTACTCTCTTTCAAGAATTATCATGCTTGACACTGGCATTACAAAAAAAAGTGTGGGAAAATAGCTATCAGGAAATATTTGACCCCCAAATTAATGCCACAAAATCAGTTTGGAAGTGTCTGTAACAGTGACAACCTACATCTAATGTTATTACTGTAAAGATTGTATCGGAAGCTATTCAGCAACAAGTCATTTCTGCATTCAGGAGTTACTTCCACATTGCTGTTACAGAGGAATGCCACCAATGTACACACATGACCTATTCCTTCTTCCCTCTGTTGTACTGTCACTGCAAATCCTTGAATTAACATAGAAACCCTCATCTTAGGTCCATACCAATGCACTCAAAATATTTCCTAACATTTCATTTGGCCACCAGGAAATTATAAAAGGTCACTTGGAAGGTGTGCTCACACACACACACTGATTAAGTAAGTGTAAGTAAATAAATGTACTCAGAAGGCCAATGGAAGTGATTGGAGAGTCAGCAATATAGACATGTAAAGAAAAATATTTGAAAATTAAAAATACAGTTTCGCAGCAGAGGATTAAGTGACATCACAGACAGCCACTGGGATAATAATTACACATAATATTTATATGAATTATTTTTATAATTATTAAAGAATTTGAAATTAATTTTAAAAGGAGTAACAATAATAATTGTAATTTTTAAAAAGTAGAGAAAAGACTGTCTGAGTATCATGAAACACAGGCAATAAGACCAGCAAAGCAGCACAAAAGCATCCCAGGGGAAGTAGTGGAATCTCCATCATTTAGGATATTTAAAACCAAACTGAACAAAATGTTGGAAAATGTTCTGTAGGGAATAGTCCTGAATTTTTAAGGAGACAGACTGCATGACCTAACAGGTCTCTTTCCATCTGTAATGTCTATTACTCTGCAATTGTCTCATGTCCTCAATCCACACATTAAGCAATCCCCACATAACTACAGTGCCAAATGATTTGGTTCCAAAGCTCCCTCTTTCTTTACTCATCATTTAAGACTAGCAGAGCAGATGCTACTTAGGAATGAAAATGTCCATAGCAAGATCAACAATGAGGAATAAAATACAGTTCTGAGGCCCAACCATGTAATTTCTCTCACACCAGCAGTTCTCAAGCTGCGTTAGTTCATACAATGTAACAGGGTACCATTAGGGGAATACAAACAGCTGGAAAATGGTTTGCAGCTCACCTCAGTGTTCTGCGTTTTTAGTATGACTTGGATTTGTGAAACCAGCATTGTTAAATCCTGTTGCAAACTACTGTGCATCTGATAAAAAAGAGTTCTGTAAAATCTCAACCCCATTGTCTCAAGCTCTACATTGATGACAGTTTCTTTCAGCTACAATAATAATCAAAGCAGTATCTACCTCTGGCTTATTCTCCTCAGTCAGTCTTGGCTGTGTTTACAAATCTTATTTACATACTGCAAGCAGCAGCAGGAAGAGGGAGGACATTCCTTATTACAGACTTTACCCCTGAAGTTCTTTTCTATAACTCCATAATCTGCAGTATTACTTAAATTGGGAAAAATCAGAAAAAGCGTTCTTTGATCAGGGATGGCTATTCTGTTTTCATAATGGAGAAATACATCAAGTTCCACACTTACAAATTAATGTGTTTCTGAGCATGAGCTTGGAAAGTGTGAGAAAGACTCATATTTCTATCCCTCAACACAGAGAGGAAGGTTTACAGCACTGAGATAACCAGCAGAGTCACACCTTGCTTTTACCAGAGGTGGGGCTTTAAATTTTTAAGGGCCCTGTTAGTCCCATGGTAGCCCTATTTTGTTTTTCATCATAAGGAACATGCCATATGTTAAAATTCGAATCTTAAAATTAGAATTTTACTTGTTTTGAGCTACTTTTTTTGAATAAGAGATTAAATATATATATTGGACTGGTTTCAGTTCTCTAAATAGGAAAGCTATACTTTAAAAATTTTCAAAATATTCAATTAAGTAATGTACAAAATCAAGTAATAACTTGTTTCTTTGTAAAGCACATAAAATTAAAAAATATTCGATGGTTTTTACTTTTCATAGCAATGTTAACATGCTGTTTACATTGGTTTTGACTTTGCTTCTTTTTATATTCACACAGGGACAATCAATTCATTAGCATAGCCAACTTGAATTCCTTCCTGGCACAGTGTATGGGAGTTTGCACATGGTGCAGGTACCTCAAATTGTTTATATAATGTAGTTATTCATTTATATCACCAGAAGTTTATCCATGGCCATGTTTATTCCAGAATAAAAATACCCATACATAGACCCATAAAGATACGTAATAGTTATAAATGTAGGATGTAACATTTTCAAAACAGGGATACTTCCATACAATCAGAGGATCCCAGAATAGTTTGGGTGGTGTTATGATCTGCTCTAATCACAGAGGAGCAAAGTGAGCTCTCTACAGATTGAATCCCGACGTTTGAATATTCCCTGAAACAAGATCAAAACCAAACAAGGTGGGAGGGAGGGAGGGAGGGAAGGAGAGGAGAGGAAGGAAAGGAGAGATTAACTAGAAATATACCAGCACTTCATGGGTCCCAATAATGTCTTGTTGATCCCCACCATCTGGTCTTCTTGGTGGTGATGGTTCCCCACCAAAAAAATACAGAATCCAATGGATTAATACACATTTGGGCCAGGTGGGAATGCCCAGGTATCTCCCGTGAATGGGTGCAAATTTGACATTGTCTCTTACAAGACTTCAAGTCAGTTGCATCATGTGCAGTGCTCTGAGGTACCCTTTTGGGGCCTTGGATAGATCATGACACCTCCTCACCTGCCACTCATGTGATTGTCCTGTAGATGTGCCTTTCCTGTGGTGGGGAGTCCTGCAGCTGAGCCAGTTCGTGTAAGAGGGGATGGGCATTCACTGCCTCTCACCAGAGGCTTCTTCACACACCCAAAACCTCTCCTCTTCCACCCTGGGCTGGGGAGGGGGGAATCTGTGAAAACCTGGCAATGGAAAAGTCTGGAGCTATGGCATCCATCTTGAAGCTGCTGGGCTTGGCTCTTCCAGTGCTCTCCCAGGCTTATCCATTACCTTCCAGAACTGAGATGCTTTGAACAATAGTGTCCCTTTTTCTTATCTCGAATAGCCTTAGGCAGTTTGACTCACAGTTCAGGGTTTCAGTCAGGAGGCCCATTCAGGTTTCACTTCTGTGGGGCAGCTTCGTTACCCAATTTTGCTATAATAGGCAAAAGCCTCATAAAAATATTTAAGCCATAATTCAAAACATTCCTCTCTCTGACAGTTGGAAGGGACCTTCAAGATAATGTAGCTCCAAATCCCCTGCCATGGGCAAGGACACCTTCCACTAGGCCAGGTTGCTTCAAGCCCCATCCAGCCTGGCCTTGACCTCACCAACCCCACAGCAGGGAATTTCTTCCTAATATCTAATTGAAACTTACTCCCTCATCTCAAGACACTTTTTTTTTCATTGCTATTATAAATTAATGTTACATACGCTTCTCATACAGTGTAAAGCAAAATCAAAAATCTGTTTTCTAGACAGTGTTGCATATTTAACTACAAAGCTAAAATATTAAATTTAATTACACATTTATTATTTATATCAAAGCAAAATGGATAAAAATATTTTCTACTTCCCTTTGGAAGCTTAAAAATACCATTTTAAAAAATGTATAAAAAATATGAGATGTGTGACAAGTGAGAAAATACTCAAGTTCATATTAAAAAACTCTCAAGTTCATATTAAAAAATTTACAAAAGAGGTACACAATGCGGTTATGCGTAGCATCTTGTTTGAAATAGACAAACACTAGAAGTCCTAAAATAAATCTTGTGATTGTCTTAAAAGAAAAGCAATACAGGAAGAAAAGCTATTACAATCTACACCAAAAAAAAATAGTTTACTAAACCCAATTGCTATAAAAATACAGAATAGACTAAAATGGAATAAAAATGAAAACCCAAAATTAAGTACTTAATTTACTTTTCTATTTACCACCTGTGAAGGTTAAAAGAAAGCAAAATAACTGGGATGTTATCTTGATTTTTAACAGCACTTATTCCAAATTACTGCATGATGTTAATTATGTGCTCCAGGAAACATTCTGCAAGAAGCAACATGCAATATGGCAATCACGCCTTACAAGAGATGCAGAAAACAAACAAAAAAAATTACTACTCACAACATACAGCAACACGTAACAGAAAGTCTGCAGTTTTGTAAGCACAGGATGAAAATTGTCTTAGTTTTATCATATTAGGAAGAGCAACAAATGTTGCCATGTTAAAACCAAACATTAAAATAAATAAACTAGCCATATCTTGGTTTGACATTAAAGAATAAAAACACCATTTTGTACAGTACCATATTTTCCACCCTTGATTTTGCTTCATAGAAAGGAACACAATCTCTTATGGTATCTCATTTATATATATTGAATTCTAAGTATAAATCATGGAAATAGTAGATACATAGATGATGGAGATATATATATATATATATATATAGAGAGAGAGAGAGAGAGAGAATGAGAGAGAGAGAGAGAGATAGATAGATATGCGCTATTTATATAAGTAAGGTGGCAAATTTAAAATGAATTTAAAGTTTGAATTAATTTTTTACATACAGGTTTTTAAGCTACTTGTCCTTTAAATGAAGGGACTTAAAATAATGCTTTAGTTTTTAATTTTTTTTCAACTTTTCTTACATTTTAAGTTTTTCTAGACTTCAGGGCCGAAATGGACAAGCTGTTTGCTTATGCGGGGTATTGCCTTTGTAAATCCATCACTCCACCAGGATAGCTGCCAAAGCTACCTCCTATAATTCTAGAAAATGGTCTCAGGGTAGAAACATCAGACATGCCCAGGAGTGATACACTACTTGTCAGTACAGCTAAAATTTACACAACACACAGCTAGAACTAAAGAAAACTCTAACAAATGATATGGCACTTGGATAGCATATTCTATCTCGTAATTTATAAGCACAATGAAAATTGCTTCAGATGGAGAACAATTTGCCTGTCTATGGTATTTCAGTTAGTTTTATAGATTCTTGTGTTCTTAGCTCTTTATTTTGAATATTTTATTTGAGGAAGCTGCATTACAATTAAATGAGGTAGAGGTAAGCATCGGTACCCTTATAAAAATGCAAGTCAAGGTTTTTTCTAATTTTTTGGTTTTTTGGAGACTTTTCTAAAAACATCTATTATCCCATATTCACATTTTGCTTTATGCATGTGTAAACATTGTTGAGAAGCTGCAAGCTCTAGCTCACTATCGACTCCTGCTACTTCCCCACGAGGAGGAAGTGGTTTGAAAAACTGCTGCTTCTTGCAACTTACAGCTGCTTCTTCTTCCAGGGTTCAGATAGCTGCTTCTCATCTCTACTGAGACTGCCTTCCATTTCAGGAGAATGAAGCAACTCCCAAGGAGGACAGGAGAATGTCCTGTCCTTCCCAGCATAGAAGAATGAGGGAGGATGACTATGAAACACTTTTCAATGACACAAGAAATTAGCACCAACTTCTTTTCCCTTACTCCACAGTCCTACCCTACATTCTTGCTCATGCATTGGGAATTCACCGACCAGGTTTCCCATCTTTCAGTAGGGTGGTCATTTTTGGATACTTATCCACAGGAAACAAGGGAAAGAATTCATTATACCATGTGAATGCCCTGATAAAAGCAGACATGCTCAGACTGTAAATGAAGGATGAAGCAAGTGTCTTTCTACCTGCAGCTCAGGTACTTTGCTTTTTTATTGAAGAAAGACATATTAAAGGAACTAAAGTGATGCTGGAGTGGTCACCTCACATTCTAACCTTCCATTCTTACAAGTTTTTACCTCTAAAAAGATAAACCAGATATGATTAAATATAGTGGTAGTCTACACATCTACAAACTGCACATAAGTCAAAATATAAGAGGCGGAATCATATTAGGATGTTAGCATATTAGCTGGTTACTCTTTTTTATTTACTTGACTGGCAGTAAAAATAAATTTGTCTGCCAGACACAATATAGATGCACAAAATCCATTATCAAACTAAACTAACAAACTCTAGTTAAAAGCCAGAGTTCCCTAGAAAAGTGCTATAGTTGCTCCAAAATAAAACAAAATGCATGATACATTTAATTGATGTTTCTTCCTTGCAGGAAAAGGAGAAATCCCTAAAAAGTAAAATCCTTCCAAGAAAGTCAACTGCAACTCCAAGGGCACAGTAAGGCCATGCAAAACAATGGTCACATTAGAGACAACAGAATTAACACTACATCATCAGCTAATACATTTACATGCCATATTAAAATAATATATAGATTCAGTAGTTTCACTCTGAGTAACTTCATTAGTAGCACACTGTGAATAGGCATGCATTGCAAGTTGCAGATATGGTTTTAAAATCCCCTCGCGTGTCCTATTTTCAGTGTCTTCTTCTCATTAGCTGAGTGCCATACCTATGGAACATCATTCTGAGTAGCTATCTAAGAAATGAATGACAGTTCCTCTGACACAGTCTCATTCATTTTCAGGTCTACTCTGCTCTTCCTTTACTTGCCTTGATAATTATTTTGTTCTTTCTCACATAGGTAAGAGGTCAAATTGTAGATTTAGAGAACCTAAGGCTATGAAAATCACCATGACCATCTATGCTGACCTCCTGAATAATGCAGACAACATAAGTATATGATTCCAAATAGAATCTATAAAATCCTGCTAAAGGAACAGTTTATTGTATTGAATGACTTCCAATTCCTGTTTAAAGGACTTCAGACTCTAAAGGGCCTATCATATTCCTAAACCACTTGTTCTACTGGTTAAGTACCCTGAGTATAAAATTCTTATCTAAATCTGCCTAACTTGACCTGACACGCATCAAACTGCTCAGCTTTTTACCAGATGAAAGACCCTACCCCCAGAAAACTCCTCTACATTGCTGTAAGTTTTACTTAACTCTCTTCATAAACTTCTTTAGACAAATTAGCATCCTAATTTATCTCATTCATTCTGATAATATTTACCCAATTTAACAAATATTTTTAAGAAACAGCAAACCTAAGCTTATGGAGAAACGTATGCAAACAAAACATACATATTGAACACTGAAGCAGAAACACAGAATAACAAGCAACCATAAAGCTGGAAAAATGGTCTTACATTAGTTGTCTAGTCTAGTGTAAAAAAAAATCATGGAAGGAGCAACTTTATCATACTATTCTTACAAAATATTCAGCTGTTTGAAGCAAAATTGTATTTTGATCATTTAGGTCATTTATACAGACCTGAAATATTCTTACTCACAAACAAATTGAAAGCAAAAGAAAAAAAAATAATTAAAAAGTCATTCTAAATTTTGCCATTTACCATGATTTAATATTCTCATTCATTCCTAATCTCTCAACATTTTTTCATCACTCCTTTCTTCCTAATTGTCATAATAAGCATGACTATGTAAGTTAATATGTATTGAAAAAAACCCAACTAAACAGAATGAAAATATTTAAAATGTAGCCCCAAGGAACAGCTGAGGAAAAGGGCAAGGTTTCTTACTTTTATTAAAAGTTTAGACTGAACTACAGGTTAAAGGTTCTGTAATGCACTAACAACGCGGTTTCCGTTAGGGTATAGCTTTTGGATGGTTACCAAGACAAATTTTAGCTCCTTGTACAAGTCTAACCCTGTTTGCTAAACAAACTTCTTTACCTCATTCAACTCTTTCCATAAACTCATGACTGCCACCAAGATTAGGAGAAGTAAAATTATTTTTCTAACTCACAGTGAAAATACAATATTTATCATTTTCTACAGCTCCATCTTTTTCCCCATGTGAACAGGATTTTGTCTCCTTTGCAAAGCACCAACGTAGTTTCAAGCATACAATGAATAATTACTATATCAGTATTTTAAAACTTGAGGTCTAATGGGATTTTATAAATTCCCTACAAGTGAGCTAAAACAGTATTGTGCCTGACCAAACCAGACTTCCATGAAGCTAATAACTATACAGAGTTAGGCTTGGAGACTAAATAACTGAAAAAATGCTGAAATCCCATAATGACCAACAAAAAAAAAAAAAACCAAAAAAAAAAAAAAAAAAAAAAAACCAAAAAAAAAAACCAAAAAAAAACCCAAAAAAAACAAACCTCCAAACAAAAGGTATGGAAACCTAAAATTCTTTTCTGGAACAAACTAACAATGCTATCAGGATTAAAATATAAAAGCAAAGTGACCTAGCCGATTATAACCAATGTAAAAATGAGACACTCTGTTCAGACAGAGAAGTTTTTCTGAAGAGTTACATTGGTCACAATGAAGTAGGCAATTTAAGAGAAGTCTGAGTGAACAAAAAGCTTCAATTTTAACAAGAAAATTCACATGTTGACCAGAACTTCATATTCCTAGAGACTCTGAACCAAATCTAAGTCTTAAACTTTTTTTTCCCCAAATAAGGACAGGTAATGGCATAATTAGGAATTATAACAGCTGTTCCATAAGCAAGAAGAACCACTAATTAAAAACATAAGACAGGACCTCAAATGCTGCCTCTCATCTGGCTTCCCCTCAAGGCACTTCACCATTTTTATTGCCCCGCTTTGGACACTCTCTATAACAGCCTAATGTCTTTTTTTATATTGTGGAGACCAAAACTGCCCCCAGCACTTGAGCCCCAGAGCACAGCAGGACAATCCCCTCCCTTGCCCAGCTGGCCATGCTGTGCCTGATGCCCCCCAGGACAGGGCTGGCCCTCCTGGCTGTCAGGACACTGCTGACTCAGATTCAACTTGCCAACAACCAGGACCACCAGATTCTCTTTCCACGGCACTGTTCTCCAGCCTCTCATTCCCCAGTCTGCACATCCATCCAGGGTTACACCATCCCAGTTGCAGAATCCAGCACTTTCCCCTGTTGAACTTCACAAAGTCCCTGATTGCTCAGCCCTCTGATTTGTCAAGGTCTCTCTGCAGGGCCTCCCTGGCTTCAAGGGAGTCAACAGCTCCTCCCAGTTTTGTATCATCTGTGAAGTTGCTCAGCATCTCTTGCTGTCCTGAGTCTGAAACATTTATAAAGACTTGGAAGAGCACAGGGCTGAGGACAGAGTCCTGCAGAACCCCACCAGTGGCAGGTCAGTCTGATGTCATCCCATTCACTGTAACCCTTTGTGCCTGACTCATAAGCTCGCCCATCCCATGATGTGTTTATCCAGTTGTGGGCTAGACATTTCATCCAGAAGGATCCTGTGACAGATCAAAAGCTTTACATAAATTCAAAAAGCTTGCATCAATTAGCTTCCCTTGCTCAGCTGGGTGGGTTACCTTGTCATAAAAGGAAATCATGTTTGAAAAGGACCTTCCCCTTATGAACCCATGCTGGCTGTGACCAATGACTGCATTGTCTGTCTTTCTGGTGTTGTGCAATACTTGCCAGAAAAATCTTCTGCATAATCTTACCAGGCACTGAAGTGAGCCTTCAGGCTAAGAGGCCTGCTGTTTCCAGGGTCATTCTTCTTGCCCTTTTCAAAAACTGGGACAATGTTGACCATCTTCCAGTCAACTGGGACCTCTCCAGATTCCTAAGACCATTCCAAAATCATCAAGAGAGGCCTCATGATGACATCAGCCAGCTCTTTAGCTATTGTCAGATAAATCCCATCATGCCCTATAGATTTACAGGGATCCAGCTAGAACAGCAGATCCCTTACAATTTCAGGGTCAACTTGGAGTTTATCCTTCTCACACTCATGGTCTCCAGCTCAGGGTACTGAGACCCTTTTAGTCCATCACTGGTGTTGAAGACAAAGGAAAATAAAGCAATAAACATCTCCACCTTGTCTATATCCCTGTTTGTGGGGTAACCATCCTCATACTCTAATGTGCCTATGTAATTTCTTCACTGACTTTTGCCATTAATGTATTTTAAAAACTGTTTTAAAAAAATGTCCCCCACATTTCTGACCAGCTTCAACTCCAAGTGAGCTTTGGCCACACAAATTTTCTCCCTAGAGCAGCAATCAACATCACTGTATTCTTGCCATGTCACCAGACCTTGCTTCCACAGGGTATATGCCTTCCTTTTCTACCTTATCTCCAAAAGAAAATCCCTGCTTTAGCCAATGTCTGCTTGACTTCTGACATTTTGGAATTGCCTTTTCCTGTGCCCTTAAGATGGACTTCAGCACCTGCAAATGCATTTTCCAAGGGGACCTTACTAACTAGTTTCCCGAGCAGCCTGAAAGTCCAGTCTGCTCTCTTCAAGTTTAAGGTTGAATTTTGTTGGCACTTTTCCTACTGTCAACAGAGATTTTAAACTTGACTGCATGGTCACTCTGGCCAAGATGGCCACTAATCTCTACTTTACTCATGACACCCTCTCTGTTAACAAGTAACAAATCAAGAAGGGCATCTCTCCAGGCTGGCTGCCTTAGTATCTGCACCATGAAGTTGTCATCCAGGTGTTTTAGGAATCTTCTGGACCTGTTTAGACCAGACCAGAGGGAGGATCAGCAGTTCATATAAATGTGTGTCTACTTGCTTGCCATTTTCTCATTATTAATTCTCAAAAGAGCTATCAGAAATTTATGGTTTTTTTCACAGTAAATTACCTCAAGTAAAATTCCCCAATTCCAGATTGTCTTATGACAGTAATACCTTAAATTTTAATACAGTGACTTAGTTATACTAAATTTGAGAATGTGATTTCACAAAGATATTACAGCTGTTGAGGTAGTCAGTAAATGGGAAGGACCAGGGGATAGAAAAGTGAGAATAATCTCTATTAATTCCCTGACTGACGGTAGAACAGGAAGAGTAGATGTTATTCACTTTTACAACAACCAGCAGCTCATTCAGCACACGCATTCTTTGGAATAAATACTAGCACATGATGCCTTTTGCCCAGCCAACAGAAGTAAAAGGAAGCTGAGGGTACTACAAGCATATGTTTCAAAAAAACAATAGAAAGATATAAACAAATGAGAAAGATATAAACAAAGAAGGATTCAAAGTATTTCAGAGTGAATATATAAGGATATAAGCAGTACTGGTTTAGAAAGCTCTAAGGAGATCTAAAGGTACTACTAAAAGATACCAAAGGAAGAGGGAGGTAGCAAAAAGTTGGTTTTTACAGTGTCAGGGATAGAGCAGGATACAATACTCACTCCCTGCCCCCTCCCCCAAAGAAAAAAAAGGTAAAAGAAAATTAATTCATTATTTTTGATTGAACAAAATATTACACTACTCTAACAATGGAGAAATAATATAAAAAAGGAGAGGTATGGTTATCTTGTCCATGTGAAGATGTATGCTTTAATTTCATGGTGCTCTGGCCACAAAGGATGGGTAGACAATGGGGTACCTCTCACCCTTCCTGCAGCTGCTAGCATAAGTAGTCAGGAATGCAGGACACCTGGGACCAGGCATGACACCATGAGAAGGCGTGCTTTCACATCTTTGCTCCCAAGAATGCTTACTTAACTCTGCAAGATATACTCCTACACTCTCTATGATTTCACTGTAAAAATGTCAGAAAGTTATCTTTGATGACAATTGTGGCATCTTCCTTCAAGACTCATTTGCAATTTTTTTTTTTCCAATAATTTTATACAGATTCTACCCTTACTATCAGCAAGATACTCCTTATAAGGCTGTGGTACATTCTTACCTTTTACTGGGGGAAAAAAGAAAGCATTTTGCAAATAGAATATTTTAACAAACTAATTAGTATGAACTTGAAAGCTATTAACTTGTTGAAAAAGCTATTAACATATTTTCATTATGCTATCTTGCAAATTAAATATCTACGAGACTCCAGAATCAGGTCTTTATTCTGAGAGGAAATGTCTCTGCTGAAGAGATTAATTTTTTTCCTTTTAATTAGAAAAATAAGGTAACATGACAAATGTGTATGTTTCTGTCAGACATATTTGTAAGTGGTGTTCGTTGCACAGTAAATGGTTAAAGACATCAGACTTTAACTTATTCTAAAACTTAATACTTCAGCTCCCCAAATAATAAATCTTCACTTTTTGGCATGTTTCTATGCTCATGTGAGATTACACTTCTCCTTTTTGTTTAAGAAAGGAAAGAATTACACATATGAACAGCAAGAAAAATTTTTCATTTACTTAAAAATTAAGTAGAAAGAAAAAGCTTTGTCCTTATCAAAAGTGAGGAAGTGTTTTGCTTAAAACAGTAAACCTCATCACAATTTAACACAGAATATTAAAATAGTTAATCCCATAATGCCCTATCTCAATACTGTGCTTTCACAAACCCTGCAAAAACTCTCCCACCTTTGGACAAGCTGTGAATCTTTATAAATTATGTTTTGCATATGCTTGGCAGAAAGTTCCTTCCAAAAGCAAAAGTGTCTTAAAAAAAAATCCCTACTGAGTACTCTCCAAGCTGGAGATGAAGGAGCTAATCTAGCCCCTTGTAGTTGCCTCTGTTCCAGGCTGTTACAATGCCAAAGACAAGAAGAGACAGCAAGGGAACATTTCCTTCTGTGCCTTTTGTTCCTTCACTAATTGAGTACTGAGAATTCATAGATGAGAGAAGTATAAAAGAGGCAAGGAAAACCAAAGACAATTAGGTTGATCAGACAGACAACTGCTATTGAAACAATGATACAAAAGGTCAGAGGGAAAAAAAATCATCAGAAGGGGAAGAAACTAAGATGTGACAGTTTTAGACCTGTATTTACTCGTGAAGGACAATGAGCAAAATCAGGACACAAAGTAAGGTGGGTATGATGTCAGGGAAAGAAAAGCCATGTCAAACAGATGTTGCCAGCTGAGAAGAGGTAGAGGACAATTCTGTACAAATATAACACATCCAGCTCAGAAACTGGAACCCAGTATGAGTTTGCAAACTCAACCATCGCCAGTGGTCAGCAAAGCATGGCCTTTAACAACCTCTACAAGTTGGCCCCTCTACAGATGTTTATCATTAGTCCTCTCTCAAATGAAATACCAGATGTCTGGGTTATCAAAATGAGATACGTGAAGATCAATATAATTCCACAGCACGGATTTTGTTTTTTTAGTTGGCTTCACTTTAAAACTTAGCAGTCTATATTGATAAAACTACAATTTTTCTGAGGGATCGTTTTCCAGATAGATAATATTATATCCCAAATTACTTTTACCCTTTCCTTCAAATCATAAGTCGCTGCTAGAGAAGTACTGGTATTACATCTAAAACTGACAAAGAGTTGAAATGGCATCACCAGTAATGGGGAAAATAGTCTTTAAAGATCTTTTTAGTGCTTTGCAGGAAATATCATCACTGTCCCAAGCCAATAAATAATTCTATTGTTCAATAAAACATACACTGAATTTGTTCTTCTACAGAAAAATAAAACCTTGTTGAATAAATGCGAGATACCAGGATCCCACTGATCATACATAATGAGGTGAAACAAATAATCTATTTAATTCCCTCACCAAAAACAAAATCTTTTAAGAAAAATATCTTTAACAGTGAGCCAATTTAAACAAGAAATCCATATTGTAAAAGCAATCTTCGTATTTATCATGTTTTCCTTATCTAGATAATCAAAAAGATAAGAGGTAGCTGTGTTTTGATCAATGTGACTCCATTTTTTTCCAGTCCATTCTTTCTCTATTTTTCATTGTTGGGAGGTTCATAAAAGAGTATACCATCTTCCTTAGTTGCATGCAACACTGAACTGAGGTTTACACAGAAGTTTAGACTTTAATATTGATCTTTTTATTATCATCAAATACAATGCAGACACAGTACTGCCCCTGCTCTTGTGAAAACTGACAAAAAGTAGGAGACACCTGTATAAAGTGCTGCAAAAAGATTCCAAGAATTCAAAATTAATATTTTAAAATGAAAAGGATGATCAAGATCATCCTTAAAATGAACGAGATCCAAATAAGAAAAAAATAAGAGAATATACATTTCTTATCTCTAGCTATTGTTCTGAAGAAGAATCTTAAATCTAATTTCAGAGAAATGTTGACTGCAAAGCACAGAAAGCATATTTGTTGCATTATTAGGTACCATTTTACACAGTTACTTTCTAGATTAAAACTGCATTTTACAGTGATGCAAAGAATGGCAAAGCTGAAAAGAGGGATTATAAAACAGAAAGGGTAGTCTTCAGTTCAAGAAATATTTCTATTGCTCTCTGAGGAGATTTATTTCATCCACCATATAGCATGTGTCAAGAGTTATGCTGATCCTTCACTGGGAGCTAAGTACCCTGATAGTTTTTACATTACCATGCACCACAATAGCAAGCCTTGACATTGGTTATAAGTGTCAGATGGAGCCTTCATTAATTGTCATCATCTTTAAGACATAAAAGAAACCGTCTCTTCTTGAATGTTATTACACAAAAAGTGTACATGTTATCTATATACAGCAAGAGCAAAAATGTTTTGTATTGTAATAATAATAATTTAGAATATATGGGGTGGAAAGTGTACCATTGTTAAACTGTCAGTCAAAACCCTTGTTATACAAGGATAGAACATCACATCCATCTATAACAGCCTTTTCTGTCAGTCAAATGTGTTGTTCTATACAAATCTAGCATCAATTTGATTTTTAAATTGGCAGAGGCTCTAAAACATTATACTTATGTGATACCAATGTGATCTAAGTTGCTGTTGATATCAGAATATAACACAGGTTTCCTCTAAAATCTAGTTCTGCTTCTGCTTTTAGACATCTGCAGAACATAAATGATTTTGCATATGTAAGCACATGAATAGTCAATTTAAATTTTTCTTCTAATATGTTCCAAAGAAGTGTTTGGTGACAATCTCTAATTTTAAATAATAATTTGAAAAGTTGGTATTAGAGTGATGAAATTATTATTACTATGGACTCCACAAAACCCAAGAAATACTCCTGTTTATCCATTACTTACCTTCACTTAGAATAAGATTAGTCCCTTTATCTCAGCTATGTGTTTTATGAAAATGGAGCTAAAAGCACTGAAGTTCTTCAGCATTTTTGGTGGCATTAGCTGCAGAATGAACTGAATGGGACACACTCTTAACTCACAAAAGAATGCAGAGTTGGGCTCTGTTCCTTGTCCCATGGGGAAAATTAACAAAAATAAAAAGCACAGTGAAATTTAAATTTTATTGTATAAAAAATACAAAATAATAAAACAAGCTCTGTCACTTTTTAACTTATTCCCATGCACACCCGAACCATTTTTCTACTAATTTTCCAACCTGGGTTCAACATAAGCCTGAGAAAGCATATCAAATCAATTCTTCTGTAGACTGCTAACAAATTTAACCACCCCATTTCTCACATCTCTGAAGTGTGAAAGTAAAGGTAGCAAAAAATACAGGTTACCAAAAGCAACAATAGGTTTTTGAGGTACACTTTTTGATTATTTTTTTTATTTCATTCAGGAATCATTAATCTAGAGTGATTTATTAGCATCCTGAAAATTATTTGGGTATATGCAACATATCAGACCTTTTCCATAGCCATAATCAGTAACTTCTAATATACTTGGTATTCACAACAACTCTATGGAATACTACCTAATGACAAGGTTCTAAAATCTTCAAGAGCCCTGTGGGTAAGTGCAAACAAATTGCTATTGAGATGATATCACAAATCACTTCTACACTTGGAGCAAGTTCAGATGGATTGCTCCTGAGATGGTATCAGAAACCTGTTTTCCACTTGCACTGTTTCACTAACACCTACAGTCAAAAATCAAGGGTGCCAATGCCTAAACCTCTTCAGAACACTAAAGCTTACAACTCACAGTTAAGGCACAAAATGCAAGCTCACACTTTAGTTTACAAGCCCAGCTATCTTTTTAAAGAACTGAGGTAAAACAGCTGGCTACAGTAACCCTCAGTATATCAGATACAGAACCAAAAAATATACAGAACTACTCAATAGTAGTTTTCAAAATCAGTTCAAAATTCAAAAACTCCCAATACCTTACTTTTGTTCTTAGCTTCAACATGTTAACTTTCCAGTAAAGGACCTCATATTTCCATGATTCATTTAAAATTTAACACAAAAACTCTCTTAAAAGGTCTTACTATTTCATTCACATCAGAACTGTGAATGCTTAATAAAAAAGCAGTTTCTAAGGCAGTCAAGAGTTTACACATAAAAATAAGCATGTATAATTAACCCCATTAATATTTACAGCAGCATTTACTTAGGTAGCATGTCAAAGGAGGCTAACAGGCAGCTTGCATATTGGTACTATGTACTGTCTTTCTATTCTGAAAAAACTGCGCTCAGCACATTGTATATATGTAATTGTTACTCACATTTCATGTGGCCAGTAATGTTATGTTAACTGTTTGAGTTTATGTGCTTTTTAATTCAAGACTAAGTAGTTTTTATCCCTATCTCAATTATCATTTGAAATATCTGAATGGCATTTGAAAGCTGGTCTACAATTAAAAAGTGTCAACAAGTCAACTACATAATTTATAGAATCATGGAATGGCTGAGGTCTTGTCCAACTCCTGACTTAAAGCAGGTTGTAAACAGCTGTATCCAGTTGAGTTTTAACTGGATGGAGACTCCATAACCTATCTGGGAAACCTGCTCCAATAGTTGATCACCCTTAAAATATGAGGCACAGAGTAAATGACTCACTTTCAGTTACCCATTATATTGACAATTCTGGGAAAAAAAAAAAAACAAACAACAAAAAAACCAACAAACTGAAACCTAATTTTTTTTTTGTGCTATTGCTTATTCTGCTTAGAAAATTGATCTTAGATACTAGCAAAGCTTGGAGTTAATTTTTCCCCAAAAGAAGCTTCCGTCATAAGAGTGCAAGTTTTTGATATTGTAAAAATACATAGGAACACCTCCTATTTCTGGAAGTTTACAGTATGTCATCAAAACAGAATTTAGGTCAAAGAATCTTAAGCAAATAGAAAAACACATAAAACCTTGGAAATTCAGTTTCCCATGGTTACAAAATAGACCTGTTCATTCTTTTCTATGGATAAGCAAGAACATAAAACTGAAATTAGCTAAGGTTTGTTTTAACTTTCAACTTTCTTTAAAAATATCTTACATAGCCTAAAATATAACATTAATAAGATTAACTATTTCTTCTCTAAGGAGTACTGGAGAACTAATCACAAATTACTAAAAAACTCCAAGGAAATTAGTGTTTGAAATTTACATGAGGAAGAAAATTTTCATCCATATATTTTACACACTGGGGTCAAATGTAATGAAATATATTTACAAAACCATTTACAAGACTTTTCCAGGTATTTTTAATTACAAATCTAAAGACATTACCACCAAAGTCTCAGTAGATATTTGCTACTTTCTACTAGAAACTAAGAAATACATAAGGTAAAAAATAAAATAATTCTATTATCAAAAAAACCTCCCAACAAAACAATAACAAAAAACCCCAAAACAGACCCTAGGATCTTTTACTTCTCAAATTGTGAATTATGAATTTGAGTTTATATAATACCTTAATCTGAAAAAAGGAAGAATAAACCAAGTTTAAAAGTGAAGGTTAGCACATAAATGCTTCTTCTTTTCCAGCATGTAATTATGAAGATTCATTCTTTCCCCAAATTTTCAAAGAAAACTGCACCATGGTTGATTTTCAAATGTACAGAGGCAGTCACAGAATACGTTGAACAGATTTCCACACTGGCCATCAAATTCAAATTGTTGTTTTGATTGATAAAAATGTCAAATGTCTATACAATGTCAATTTGCCTGTGTACAATTGCTTTCACTGAAAAATCTGGCCCAAAAGATAATTATATGTATAAAATACCCAAAATATTTCATCACCAATACACTGTTTTATGCATCATAAACTATGGAACAGAATCACTCCTCTCAAGAGATCTGCATCATCACCAGAGCTTCTGCCTGGCTGTATCAGGTGGTTACTATGATTTTTTTCCTCCTTCTGTACTTCAGTGATTATGCCAGCAGAATACAGTTAAAACATACCAATCTTAAAATTTCAAAGCACAGAACAGATAATAATTTATGTCTGCAACACTAAGAAGCAAGCAGATATTTTACATACCTGGAAATCAAAGAAAGGTGAAGTGCTTTGTCTAAAGGCTCTTGGAAGAAATGAGTAACAAAGCCATAATTAAAATTCAACATCAAGCTTCATGTTAATCCTCTAGACCTGTCTTTTTTCAAAGTGCATGATTTGGAACATCAAAATAAGAATCAATTCAGTCCCTTTTCTCAATACATGCTTTCATGATAAAATAAAAGCTTCTTCCTACATATTCACACGAACAATAATCTTTCTTAGCAATCAAACTCATGAATTCACTTTGGATTACAAAAACAATTACAAAGAAAGTCAAGTCACACGTAAAATTTAAATTCCACATTTGATTTGGCTTCCACCTCTGTGTACTGAGGGGCCCACAGGAAAACACACATACGTGCCAGGTATGCTAGCAAACCAACTTGTACTAGACCAATTTAATTAGTTTGCTTTCAATGCAAAGGTGCAGCACCTCAGCAATTATGAGATCGTTAATACAAGAGAGCATAACAGCACCTTTAGAGATCTTGCCTAACCTCTAGGCACACATATAACTCCCATTAAGACTAATGGGAGTCACATGTGTGTATCCAAGGGAGAAGAGACCCATTAAAACTGATACAACATATCCATTAATCTTCAGGTCACTCTTAAGGTCAAACATTATAAAAATGTTTATGAACAGTACTTGCTAGGTATTCAGAGTGGCTACTTTGGTTTGGTACAGACCTGTGAGCAGTTAAGGCCATGGAAAATGTCTGCATTAAAAGCATCGCCGTGTTTCAAGTAGTGGCACAGAAATTTGAGAGTGCTTTTCTATAGTCAGAGGAGACATTTTTCTATCACATCCTGAAAGAATTAGAAGGGTAGAAATGACAGGGAAGGTTAGACACAAATGAAAACCTTGGACAAAGGTATGCTTTAGCTTTTCATTTTTCTTCCATCCCCCTCTCTTTCTTCATATTTCAGTCCCTTAGTTGTGGTTCTCTGCTTCAGGAAGAATATTAACAGCAGTGACTAAAATTCCCAATCTGTGCAGCCTACTACAAAGACACTACAAATAACATTTTGATTACTGAACCACCAGCAAACCACAATAATTTAAGTACTGTTTGCATGGAGGAAGAGGTGTTTAAAGTATTACAAAGTGAAAGGTAATTTTAGCTTGCTCTCTATTTCTTTAGAGAGCATACCTGAAAACTCCCTTTTTCATCACTTAGTATATACTATATTAAGCAAGCATGTTCTTTGCCAGTTTCCAAAACAATAACTTTATCCAGTCTGTAAAACCAACCTGTCCAGCAATGAAATTGCTGTATTCATCCACATTCAGGCCTGAGGAAAGAGAGAGAATTCTCAGCAGCATTAAGACCAGATGACCTCTGTATGAACAGAGTAGATGTAACAGCAGGAGGAAATGTGAGTGTCAGATGAGTACAGAAATGAGGAAACTCTTTGGATATGAAGTACTCCTATTAATTTACTGCTTATTTGAGCAACTGGAGAAAACAAGAAAAGGTGTCTTCATCACGAGTTACTTATGGACCATTCTGAAACTCAGCCTCCAGAACTCATGTTGAAACACCTAGTGTTCATGTAAGGCTTGTTCAGCACTGCCCTATGATACTTCCTGTTACAGGGTCTGCAAGTATTCCATGCATTGGCAAGTTAACCCTTGCAAGCTTTTGTTCAGACCTCCTGTGACAGACACAGACAGCCAGCTGCCTCTGCAGTGTCAGGTCAAAGCAGAAGCAAGGATTCACCTGGAAAGCACGGCTCCCAGAGACAGCCACAGTATCAGCCCCACCAAGAAACAGCACTTTGCTTCACTCCTGGGTGGCAGGTCCTCTAGTGCCTTCCTCGGCTATGCCCACCTGACACAAAGTCTCACTTCACAAGATTTTTACATGATAAGCTCTCCACAGTGCCCCACACAAGGACACGTGTTTTTCTTTGTTCCTAATTCAAAAATACAATGATAAAATAATGATAATAAATTAATTTCATGGTTCAATTAGCTGCTTCTAAGCAGAAGTAAATCATTACATGGTTTTGTTTTAAAAACAAAGCAAAAATTACTCCAAATACCTTGGCGTACCTAGTACACTACTGAAATATTTGGGGGTGATTTTCTTTTTATTAGTGATAATAAGCATTCCACCTCAATGTCTTTCCATTAAACAGAAGAGTTTCTAGCTCAAGTCTTTCTAGCTCATTTTGCTTAAAATGCACTTTTCATACAAAAAAGATCTAATCTCCTTTTTGTGAAATCATGTGAATTAGCCCTATTCACTTCAAGCAGGTATTCTAAAACAGGAATTACTCATTATTAACAAAGTTACACATCTGTTTTGCCTAATTGCTTTACCACTGTGAAAAACTACATGTAAATATTGAACAGAACTGTTCTTCCAGCATACTGATATTCATAAATGTCTGCATTTTGTTTTGTGATACCTGAGGTAGTCCAGAGTGCTATTTAACTTCTTATGAGTTACAAAAAAATAGTACAGAATCCAACAGCATGCGCCTACGGAATGTCCCCTCAGCAGAGATAACCTCAGGAAGTTATCTGAGGAAATATAACCCTTAATGTCACTTGTGAATCTGTGTTCATGAATATGTCAAAACTAAATATAGTTATGGTTTAGAAATGAATAAATCACTATTTGAGTATCTTTTATCTTTTATTTAATAAACATTGACAATTCCTCCCAACCCGTTCACATAACGTTCTCTTTAGTTTGCTTTCCAGAACAGTAATAGCCAACTTCAAACTACAGTTTGCCTCACCTAAGGTGCATAACACAATTAAATTACAGTTTTTGAATCATCTAAAAGACTTTCGAGCCCGTGAGGGATGAACCTGACACTGATGCCAGGTACTAACCGAGCAACCACATACGGAACAGAGCAACTCTGGAGAAACACCGCCTGCAGTGCCTTTGGGCCGCTGCCGCGCTCCTTCCCCACTCTGTTTCTCCCCTCACGGGCCTGTGAATCCGGCCCGCGAACGCTCCGCAGGCCTCCCGCCTGCCCATGGACTCCACCCCAGACTGCCCTCGACTCCGAGCCGCTCGGTGACCGCGCCACCCCAGGCCGGGAGTCTCTCCAAGCCCCCACGACCGGCCCCCGAGCAGGAGCCGTCACAGGCACCGGCAGAGCCACGAACAGCGGCACGGCCGCTCGGATCCTACCGAGCCTCGGGGGCCGCCCCGCCCCCCCGTCGCCATTGGCTGCTGCGCCTCACCCCGGGCCTCTGATTTGCTGCTCGGGCTGTCAGTCAAGCAGCGCGTGGCCCGCCCCGGCGCGGCCGCCGTGCGGGGTGCCCTTCCCGCGCGCCGTCCCGGTCTCCCGGAGCGCTTCCTGCGCAGCCGCGCCGGGCGCTGGCCGGCGCATTGCGGTCCGTGTGGCCGCCGCTCTGGGCAGCTGCCGCTGTCACCCGGCTGGCGGACGATGCCCGCGGGCCGGGGCGGCTGAGGGGGGAGCGCCCGAGGCGGCTCCGTCCGCGCAGAGCTTCGCTGGGAGGCTCGAGGCTGAGCCCGGTGCACCCGCGGAGTCGCGCAGGGCCGGGCCCGGCAGCGGCGCAGGTCAGTGGGGACGCGGGGCGGCACGAGACGGAGAGGCTGCGGCGGACGGCAGCCGCTGCAGGGGCCGCGGCCTTCTGCGGAGCCCATCCAGCCCATCCCGCTGCCCGGCAGGCCGGGGCAGTCCCTTTGGCTCAGGCCCCGAGGCTCATGCAGGGCCTGCTTATAAAAACTTGTGTTTGGCCTCCTGCACTCCCCGGTTTCCCCCGTTCCGTGAGTCCCGCTGGCGTTCGGCCTCCTGGTGCCGCGGCGTGCAGAGACGGGGAGCTTTCCAGCTAGGCCCAGGCGTGCGGTAAAATGGGACAGAGCCTGGTGACGACCTCTGCGGAGAAAAAAGGGCGTAATATTCTGTCAGAGTGGTATTATCATTTGAATTTTGATACCAGCTGAGAGACTGAAAGTTTAATAATCTTCGAGGGCCATTCCTTTGACTGCCTACTGTAGGTGGCAAAGAAATCTAAAAATGAGGGTGGCAACTTTCTACTTTCTGTTAATCCAGTTTTGTGCAGCCTGTAAGTAACAAATAATTGGTTCGCTATAAAATAAATGTGGATTTATTCTGAATGGCCAGTGTGTTTTGACAAACAGACAAACTCTGCTTATGACTTAGTCCATACTGGAAACCACAGCACTGTATTTCTTGTATGATCTTTTCACCTCTCAGTGTGAGGGAGGTGTTCCCTTAGGTCAAAGGTAAAGTATGACTAAAACTTGTACTAAATGAAATTTGTACTAAAATTAGAGTTCAAAATATTTACATTTGATTTCATTGAAAGATAGTTCTGGTTAGATTTTTTGGAGCTTTTCTTGACATGCAGTTTAGCAACAGTTGATAAAGCTTCCTTTTTAAGACTAATGCTGGTTTTATTCTTTTTGAAGATGTGTTTTATCAGCGTTTTCTTCTTCAGATTATTTTTCATCTTTCTGCAGCAGGTCCTCAGCAGCAGCTTGTTCTTCAGTTCTTGGCTGTCCATCATGACTAGTTTATCTAATGAAGTGATTAGTAGTAGAACAACTGAAAGTGTCATTGCTGGTACTTAATTAGTAAATAAGCTATTAAAGGGAGGAAAAATTAATGTTTTGGGTTTTTTTTTTCAGTGTCTGTTTATACTGCACGAAGTCATCAGTTTCTGTTACTTGCTATAGGGTTATATTTGCATCTATAAAATGTATAAATTAGCTCATGAAAAGAGCCTTTTTTTTGTTCCTTTTTAATTTTTAGTGGAAATTGAATAAACCAGTAAGGCACATAATCAAGAGTACTGAAGGGATTTGACGCTTATATTTTAACTCTTCTGGAAATTGGTACAGAAATAGATGATCATGTCAATATTGAAACGTCTACTTTGATTGCTAGTGCCTCTAGCATTAGGTGTTAGTAAGAATACTTTTTAGGAGTTAGTGCTGTGTTGGTGGTTGGACTTGATGACCATAAAGGTCTCTTCCAATCTTGATGATTCTAGGATTCTGTGATGTACTCTTAATTACCATGATGATTGTAGTGTTCTCCGTATCGTAAAGTTTTTGATTGAGTCTGTGAATTAGAAAGTGGAATATGTTTACAGCTGTTATCTGTGAAGGTTTTGCAAGGATCCTTTATGGCATCCACTTTCTTGCCTACTAGTCTGGATTTTTGGGGAAGAGTCTAAAAGAGGTGGGGTGTTTGGGCCTTTTTATGTAGTGAGAGTTTGTGTGTATATCAATGTTATGTATACAGTGTTATGTATACATATTTGCAGTTTTTAAAGTAGGAATTGAAGATGTTTATTATTGAGTACAGAGTATTGTGAAATTGCATTAATCTGGGGCCAAGGCAATTGGAATAACTCTGCTTAGCATTTTGCCTCTATCTTTACATCCTTTTAACTCCTAGGCTTATCTTTATCTATTCAAACTTATAGGTTTTTGTTTGTCAAGAACATCCTTTTCAGCAAATGAAAAAATCAGTTCCTGTTGGAACTCAGGACATCCCTCTGGATGTCCAGAATGGCCAGGACCCCTGACAGGGGGCTCAGAAACCCTGGCACAGAGCCCAGAACATCTGTAGTTTTGATTATGACCCGTGGAGCAAATTACCACCCATGTCAGTAGGTGAAGACTAGGTTTAATTTTGTTAAAGACTTAAGTGACTCACAGAAAGGTTTTGATGCTTAAGATGATCCCGGACATGTAAGAAGTAAATGTTCCTGTAACAGACTAAATTAAATTAAACTAAAACTTTCAAACAAGTGTTATTAGTATATAAAGACTTGATTGAACCCTTCATAGAGTAGAGTAGGAAAGGTTATTTTTATACTCTGATAGTTTTTGGCACTATTACTAATCCAAGGACTTTAATTTGTTCTTTGATATCAACTGCTGTGGCGTAAGTCAAGAAAGACATTTTACGTTCTCTGTTTATAGTCTTTTGAGGTGACAGTCTTGAAAATGGCTAAAAACTGCTACCTAGAGAATATTTGGGAAGGAAGGAAACAGGTTTATGGCTACATAGTATCAATTCCAAGAATATGGTGTAAAATAAATGGGTCGTCAATATATAAATCATCAAAGTGTAGGGAGTGATATCTGAATCCATTATTAACATATAGCTGGATGTAGAAATGAAGCCCATGGTCTTTCAGGGAAAAAAGAACCTAAATGTTTAATTATCTGTTTAAAATGTGATATAGTGGGGATGTCTTTTCTTATTTTTTTAAACAGAAAATAGTTTCAAAGCCATGAGGTTCAGAGAGAAGGGAAGGGGGGACTAA
Organism: Fringilla coelebs; assembly: GCF_963513975.1. NCBI lineage: Eukaryota > Metazoa > Chordata > Aves > Passeriformes > Fringillidae > Fringilla > Fringilla coelebs. The sequence continues at coordinate 31,432,533 of NC_140028.1, forward strand.
GAAGGGAAGAGATGGAGAACTTTTTGAAGGAAAATTAGTAGTAAATTAAACAGTAGACAAAATCAGTCAACAATTTGAGACTATAATTTAAGTACCTTGTTATCCTTGTGTTTTACTTCTCTGTTGGTTATAATGGCCTGCTCTTGCAAAACTTTCAAAAATTCCACAGTGCTGTTGTTGCACCTGGAATTTCTGCATTTATTCAGTGAAAACAACAGTCACAAAGATGTAAAGAAACAAATAAATTGGGTCCAGCTAACACTAACTGATAAACTTCAGACATAAATACAATTTCATTGAATTAGCTTGTAAGCATGGTGTGCTGCAATAATAATAATTAAGATAATAATAAGAAATGTGAATAAACTTTAGAATTAAAAGATAGCACTGTATTTAATAAGAAACACTCTTCATATACTACCAATAAATTCATTCTATATTAATGTCAGTCTAACTGAAGAATAAGATATGTTATATTACTTTTTTGATACCTTACTTCTTAAACCTTTTAGGTATTTAATGATTTTTGGGCAGAATGGGCTTTTTTTAAGACTCTTTAGGTAATAACTTTTTCAATAAAGAAGTTCACTGTGTTTGTGCCAGTTTAGCAATATTTCCTTTAAGCAATATGGTCTCTGACAGAAACTAATGTAATCTATGTCTTATTCAGTCAGTTAGTGATATTAGTGCCGGCTTTCTCTGAGAGCCTGGTTTAAGAATAAGAAAGTAAGATCATTGCTCTGGAATTTAGGAAAGCAGGCTCTGGCCTCTTCAGGGATCTACTTGGAAGATTCCCTCAAGGCCATGCCCTGGAGGGATGCAGTGAAGCTGGTTGATACTCAAGGATCACCTCCTCAGAGCTCAGGAGCAGTTCATCCCAGCAGTTAGGAAGTCAGGCTAAAATGCCAGCAGCTGTGCATTGATGAACAAGGAGCTCATCACGAAAGTCGGATATTAAAAGTACATGTGCAGAAGCAGGCGTGTCTGAGCATGCATGGATGTGCTTAGGAAAGTCAGACTCTACCTGGAGTTGAATCTGGTCATGGATATCAAAGACAACAAGAATTGCTTCTGTAAATACACTAGTAGCAGGAGGAGTACTAGGGAAAATGTGGTCTCATGGCTGATTGAGCAGGGAATGTGAAAAGGCTGAGGTTATGCAGGCTGTCTTTGCTTCCATCTCTACCAGCAAAGACCTTCAGGAACTGTAACACAGGGAAAAGTCTGGAGCAGGGAAGATGTACACTTGGAAGAAGTTTAGGTCAGAGAATACTTAAATAAAGAGGACATAGATAACGCTCTGGGAATGAGCCCATGAGTGCTGAGGGAGCTGGCTGATATCATTGTGAGGACAGCCTCAATAATCGTCGAACTGGGAGATTGCGGAAATAGGAGAAGTGCCTGTAGACTCAAATCAATGTTTCTTCTATTTTCAAAAGAGCACAAAGAAAGAAGTCCTCAGGGAACTACAGTCTGATCAGCTTTACCTTGATCCCTCAGAACGCTGGAAGGTGATGCAGCAGCTAATCCTGGAAACCCTTCTAAGACACATTAAAGAAAATTATTAGGAGTAGTCAGCATAGATCTACCAAGGGGAAGCCATTCTTGACCAACCTCATAATTTTCTACAATGGTGTGGTAAACAAGGGGCGGGAGGAGAGTAGATACTTGCATCAATAAGTATTTCAACAGTGTCTCCTGTGATATGCTCTTGGAGAAGCTGCTGCAGTTATGGGCTGGGTGAGCAAATAGTCAGGTCAGCATAAAATGTGCTGAACAGATGGACCACAGGGAATGGCAATCAGTGGTGTGAAGTCTAGTTGGAAGCTGGAAACTACTGTTGTACCCCAGGGGTCAATACTGTGTTCAGCCCTGTTTAACATCTCCATTAATGATCTGGATGATGCAATGTGCTATTAGAAGATGATAATTTTTTCAATTAAAATCAGTCTTTTGGTGAAATACCCTAATGTTAATTTCTCCCTAACAAGGTCTGGTTCCCAAATGCTAGCTATTTAGGAAAAACATCTGAATTCAAGGAATTTTTCAGAGCATACAGAAAATGAATTAAAATTTTCAACCTAAATGATGGCACGTTCTTTATGACTTGAAATGGAAATGGAGTCAGTGTATTGCTGCTGCAGTTGAGGACAGCTGCTACAACTTGTTACCTCTCTTGGACTGCTGAAGTTTACTTCAGTGTGGTGTTTTCAAGCAGGCTGCTTATGCTTATGTTGTTTTGAGGTTTTTATTGGGTTTTCTTGGTCTGTTTTTTTTTTAGAGATAGGGTTAGGCTTTTTTCTTTTTGACAACTATTAGCATACATACTTTTTGACTTAGACCACTGAAGAGAGTCACACCTTTTCTGTTCCTCTCATTTTAACTAATAAGCATGCTCTCAACATCATCTGCTATAGAGCGCTCCCTGTAAAGTTAAAAGCAACAAAGAAAATAAAAAAATTGAAAATGGCCAATGTGTTGTGCTAAAAAGAAGCAGGCTCATTGTCAAATTGTGCTGTATATGCACATAGAAGGTTCTCTGTTCTATAGCTTCTTCAAGAGCTAAATTGTTCCTTCAGCCATACATCTGACTTAAAACTGCAAGCATCATCAGTTCAAGTCTAAACTTTACAAAAATCTTCAGGAAAGGATGCTGTCTTTATAGCATGCCTCTCTCAGGGGGGTAGGGGTTTTTTGGTTTGGAGGTGGAATACAAGAACTTCAGAAATTTGAGTTTATTTTAGGGTCTTTTGAAAAGGAAACTAAATTCAGTTTTTTCAGAGTAAGGGGGAAATATAAGAGAAATAAAGAACTTTGGGGTAGAGGAAAAAGAGGACATACACACTATAGGAAGGAAGAGGAAATACAACAGTGGTGCAATTCTTGGCTCAAGGTTGATTCTGACTGGATCTGGGCACTTTCCCCTTCTCCTGCGTGGGAGGACTTGAGGGGGTTTTTTGCCTTTAGGAGGAAGTTGAATTGAATGCTGCTAATATTCATTGTGTTTGTATCAGTAGCTGCCTGGGAACAATGTCCCTAAAAATCTTGTCTTTCAGACTCCTTATCTCCTCTCTTGGTTTTTGCTAGTGTTGTGAGTTGGGTTAGAAAAGAAAGGAGTTAATCAAAATTTAAATTCTAAGAAAACTTTTAAAAATACATTAAAATAATAGTATTCAAAAGTAATAATAATTCTGTAGTTAGAGAAGCAGAAAAAATATCACAGGAGGGGTTTGGTAAGGAGGAAAAACTTTTCCTGAAAGGGAAATTAATATAATGCCATGACACTGTGGGGCATAACTAAATCATGAAGGGAAATACACATTGGAATTGCAGAGGGATTTCAGAAGCTGTAACAGCATACAACTCAGGCTGCCTAGCAAGGAAATTATTATCCCTCTTCTAAACTGTTACTTGTAATACATGTATGCAACCATTCAGTTGATTCTAAAATGCTAATGAAGTTAAAGGATTGAGAAGTGTGGTGGAAGTGTATCAGTCTTCCCTTGTGTGCTTAAAGTTCCCATAATTAACAAGTAATAAAATCGTCAAGGACTGAGGACACTGAGCGCATCAAATTTTCCCAGCACCCCTTGTAGTCATTGTGTATCCCAGATATTTCAAGGTACAATCATAATAGAAAAGCTGAAGGTAGGGAGGAATTGCATAGTATTACTTATTTAAACAGAGTAGCCTCTCACTTGCAAGTCTGCATGAATCCTACAGTGGACTTGTACAAATAATTTTATTTTTTTTTCATTTTTGAAAGACAGCTAAAAGTTTCTTTATTTGTATTTCCAGTGTTGTGGTGTTTTGCTTGCACATTCAGGACGTTGAGATTGAAGACAAAAAGAGCACTTCTTCAAGTCAAACAAAAGGCTTGAGTTTCTGTCTTACTGTTGACTGGTGGTGGATGTAAGAATATGATGCTGAAATTCAAAGGAAGCTGGTTTCATGATTATCTGGTTTTCCTGACCCTGTTGTCCTTTTTACTGGTACTGCATGTATCTGATCTGAGTCTGTGGTGACCTCTTTGTGTACTAAATCTGCAGAAAAATAAGTTTAAATAGGTTGGGCTTTTGCCAGTTCAACATGCAAAAATGATTAAATTGAAGGTCAGATGAGTGCTAGTGCTAATCTGTAAGATAAGGACAGAATAGACAGTAGAAGGGAAGTTAGGGACAGTGACTATAGCTGTCAAAAATTACATTACCTTATGTTTTTAAAGAACACAAGCCTGAAAAAGGAGACATTTATGTCAAGTACTGCTCTTTATCCTTGCACCAGTTGAGAGTTTTTGATTATAATTAGATCAAATTATTCTTGAGTTATGCCGTATAATACAAAACCAAAATTTAAGACATGGAGTGAACAGGCTTGTCTTTTTATTGATGCAGGACTTTATTGGTTCTGGCAAATCATAAATATATACATTTTGTAACAACAGTGTTTTTACATAGAGTCCTCCTTTTGGTACAGATGTGGACAGGGGTTAATTATGACTTAGTTAGGCATTTAGGACAGCTTTTACCATTCTTATCTAATAAGTATTTCTAATATAAGGTTAAAGGACCTTCAGTTCCTGCAGTGCAGTACTTGGATTAGCATTGTTACACTTGCATATTGCTGAATATTCATGACTGTGCAGTTGTTATGCATATGTATGTGAAAAGGAAGAAAGTTGGAATAAAATCTGGGCAGTGACTGTGTTTCATAAATGGTAAGCGTAAAGTGTTTAATGCAAAATTGCAGGGTTCTGTCATCTGTGGTAAATTGTATCAGAGTATATAGAGCAGGTGTTGTTTCTGAATCTCTTGTATCTTCTCAATCTTCATCCTGGCATCTCTGTACTTATCTGGTGATCCATTTGTATGAATCAGACAGGTTGGAGTGGAACAGAGACCCAGAGCTATGAAATGAGAATTTAAGTTAGATTACTTTTTGTTTGTTTTTTAGGTAGTTTTGAATGGAAGAAATGGAAGGAGGGACGTGGAAAAGATGCATAAAATTGGGATTGACACTGTGCTTTGCAAATACGGGGATGTGAGATACAGTGCCCTGACAACAACAAAATGCAGATGTTACATATATCATGAGGTATAAGACCAACTTTTCAGAAAAGCAACAGTAACCAGCAAAGGAAGAGTTATGGCTATAACTGCCCTCAGTGTGCTCACAACTGTGCATTCATGTTCTGTCATTGGACTGTTCTGAAATGGAGCTGCATACCTCTGCCACCAGGTGACATTTCATCGGCTTTACAGAAAAGATCGCACATTTACTAAGCCTTGCGTTCTTTTCACTGCTGCACAAGCATTGCAGTATTACTTAGCTGTCCTTTTACCCGAGCCTCATATCCTTACCACCCCCAAAATGTCTTCAAGTACAAGAGTCTCTCGGTCATCTGTTGATCACATCAGCAGGTGAGACCTACATTATTAACTTAATTCTTAACTTTGCCTAGCTTTTACACCTTCTGATAGTGGTTTAGTCACAGATGTCGCCCCTTCCTTACAAAGGGCTGTTTCTTTCCAGCTAACCATCACAGTTGTCACTCTGTTCAACTACTTTAACCAAATATCTCTTCACCATTTTAGTTCATCAGCTGTAAAGGTAAAGCACTTCTCAAATAATTGGCATTATATAGTTCCAAAGAAAAAAGTCTGTTGTGTCTGAAACACATATTTTGCAAAGCATCTAGATCAAGGGATTTTTAACCAAGTTTTTTGGAAGTCTTAAGTTATAATGCAGCTTTGGTTTTTATGCTTTCAGGTTTTTATCACTAATTGCTTTAAAAAGAACAACAGCTAGATTTCATTTAGTGTAACAGAGGATGAGAATTTATAAGTGAAACTGACATATCCCTATAGAGAGGAATTTGTAATTTGATGTACTAAGGAGCAGGATGACAAAAGAGGAAATAAGATGGGGAGGAAGAGAAAAAGGATATGGGATTAAGAATAATAGTGATGAAACATTAGCTTGTTATGTATTTATCTTCCTGTTTATTGCAATAAATGAAGATTAGGACTTATCAAAAAAGTTGGTAGGATGATGCTGTCTCTGGCTTCTATGCTATGAGGAATACAAATGTACTTTGAGGTTTTATAGCCTTGAATTTAGCATTGCAAATTTTAAAAGGTAGCATTTTAAATATTATTTATGAGATAACTATCAGATCTGGTTGTTTTGATCTAATAATCTGTCTTTTAAGAGTGCTGACTGATGACAAATTTATCTGAAGTCAGTAGAAGCTTGTAGCATTCAGAATATCTTAAGGAGTGGCCAGTAATAGTCTTGGTTGCTAGCATTCATCGAAGGGATGTGTTGCACTGATGTGGGATTTTCAGATTCCATCAAATGCTGTCAGAAATGACTGATTTACAGTTTCTAACTGTGCAGCACTTTCCTGCTGCTCTTCATTACTGTTGTATCAATTCTGGCTCTTCTGAGCTGGTTTTGATTTTGTAACTTGAAGCCCTAATATTTTGATTCTGGCAGGTAGTTTATGGAGATAAATCAATGAGCTATCGTTAATGTTTCCTTGCTGTCTCCAGGCATTCAGCAGTGGCTAATCTCTTGTATCTCATGTTATAAAATCTAAGTTTACTGAGTTAAAATTGGAAAAGCAACCTGTGATTTGAATGTGTCTTTGTCTTGTGCTTGGTCTTTGAACCTTAAATATAACTGCAGCATTTTTAACCTCCATAATAAAATTCTTAATTTTAGCTATGGGAATTGTTTGTTACACAGTCATTCAGTATTTTCCTTGAATTAGTTTATGTTGAGAAATAGTCCTTTCTCCCAGGAATATAAGAAATAAATAATAGTTTCTGTGATTGCAGTGTGTTACTGACTTTTCAATTAGTGTTAGTAGTTATTCCAAACAGTTAAAGAATCAATTTATGTTCTTTAGAAAATAATGGGTATTTGTCTGAAGTATGTAGAAATCCAGACAGTAATACAAAATCAATCTTCTTTAAGGTTATTTGAGGTAATGATATAGTGATAAGTTAATTTTACAGTGATTAAGAGACAACACAGTTGGGGCTCCCAATTAGACTTTGATCTGAGGATATTTCTCTCTGCACTTGATAAGCAGGAAAGAGACAAGATTTAATGGTGAGACATGAGGCTTTGAGCAGCTGGGATCCATGTTCTGTGTTATGAGAGTTGGTGTAAAAGAAGATTTTAAAGTTAACTGAATATGTATCGTTTGATTTCTCATCTTTAAAATTTATTGATTTTAAATTGACATCTGAAATATCCTCTGGTATTGAGAGTACCCAAAAAGAACAGTTAAATGATAAATTTTCACAGAGTAAAATGTAAAACATTCAACATTAAAAAAAATCTCAGTATTCTTGTGATGGGTGGAAAGTTAGTTTTCATTGCTATCTGTTGATACATTAACTTTATGAACATCAAAGGAGGGATAGTAAACCAAGGCTATGGCTTTCTTCCCTGCTCTCACACACACCCAGTACGGCAGTGCACCATACCAAATGTATTGTAGCTCTTGAAGGAAAAAGGGGCTGTGTGTTAGTGTTATCTCCAGAGAGGAGATGATTTGTAGCATGCCCACTCTACACCCTGCTTCCCCATCCTTGGACCATTGATCTCAATGCGGGGACTTGGCAGAGTCTAGTCTGTTGAAAAGGCTGAAAAATTGTTACCTTTAATGTATATCTTCTTGATTCTTTGTGTTGAGATATTTTATAATAATAAAATAGTAATAGTGAATGTTAAGAGGGACTTTATATCAGGAATTCTTCTGTGGCCTGGAAATTAAAAGAGTTGTCCAGGCAGAAGTAATACAGTATGATTAGCGATGAATATAAAGGAATAGCATAGGAATGTAAGAATAAAATTGATGACTCTGAGGAACAAAATAAGTTTCAATTTACAAAGCGCAAGAAAAGAATCAATGAAAGGGTCCAAAACTCTGAGTAAGAGGAGGCATGAAGGGATAAGTCCATTACCTAGATCTGTTATTAAATAAGAAAGGAGAACAAGGAAAAGACTTTCAAAGACTGATTCTTCCCTTCATACTTTGTAAAAGAGATATATTGTGACCTGCTACTTTCATAAAATTAATCTTAGACAGGAAATAAGAGTGGAATCAAAGCGCAGAAAGAATAGCCTAAGGAATCTTAATATAGATGTGCTCAAGTGGCAAATCCTAATAAAATTCATCCTAGAATGATTGAGGAATTAGGCGCTGCTGATTTTATTTATTTATTTAATATCCCAGAGGGTGGAAATAGTCAGCAAAATGGGTTTGTGTGTATCTGGTTTTGTGCCTCTTTATTCTTCTGTTAAGAGAATTATTGAAACTGTCAGTTTTCATTCCAAATAAAGGTTCAGGAGTAAATAGTTTAGCAATTAATTTGTATCTAACAGTGTGTAGAAGAGAAATGGTAAAACAGCCAGTATGGTTTGGTGGGACCTGTTTGTAAGAAACCTCAATATTTTTCTCTTCTAAATAAGAATAACAAGTTTAGTAAGAGGAAAACTTCAGGTACAATGCAGCTTTATTTTAATAAAGTCTTTTTCCCTACATGAGCATACTAGGGAAACATAATATCAATATTGTCTCCATTAGGTGTTGATGTTATCAGCATCAAGTTGAAAGATTGCCTTTACAGAGTAATTATCTATAGTACCCTGTCAAGATGAAAAGGCATTAGTGAGTTGGATGATGGAAGAGAACACATACTTAGAAAAGTTACTGATGAAACAAGCTGGAGAGAGGTTGAAAGTTTAGGATTTTCTTTTTTCCTTTGTTTTAAACATAAGGTCTGAATTCAAAATACTCTTGATGAGTTTGGAAAGTGTAAAATCAACAAGATGAAAAACAATACAGGCATTTAACATGAAAAGCTCAAAATATATGAATCCAAAACAGGAAATAATTATTCAGATAGAAAAATGAGAGAAAAAGACATGATGATATAGCAGATCTCAAGGTGAATTGCTGCTGAGAAAAAAGTAAAGTTGTTTTGTTATGGATTTTACTTGGGTTTTTGGTTTGGATTGGTTTTTCTAGAGGATCATACCAGGCATGTTGTAGGAAAGCACATTTTGTCTAGTCTGGCAAATCTTCTGTGGGTAATTGGTCCTTTCACATGCTGCTTTTTGCTCTTGAGAAGGTGCAGCAAAATGGAAGTTCTTTTTCATTGTTCTTGATTTCTGCTGTGGAGTGAAAACTGTCCTGATTTTTACTAAACATGCTTTATACTAAATATGAGGAAAAGAGTCTTGGTAATTATTAGGGCCATAAAACACTGGAACGGATTGCTTAGAAAAACTATGGAATTAGTCCTTCTTGGTAGACACATGTCAATATGTTCTTGAGCCTGTCTTGGTGCTGCATTAGGATTTGGTGGTCTCTTGTAGTCCATTCCATCTCTCTGTAAGTACAGTGTTAGACTACATGTTTTGTCTACACAGAAGAGATTGTGTAAAAGAATTAAATCACAAACTCAGTGAAGTTACTGGATACACTACTTATGCATCCTAGATGTAATTTTAAGTTCACAGAATGAACTAGGTTGGAAAAGATCTTTGAGCATCAAGTCCTATGATCTAAAATCACCTCCTCAAGCACACCAGGGCACTGAGTACCACGTCCAGTCTTTTTTTAAACACCTCTAGGGATGGTGACTCCATCTCCCTGGGCAGATGATGCCCAATCTCTCTTTTGGTGAAGAATTTTTTTCCTGATGTCTAACCTAAACTTCCCCTGGCACAGCTTAAGACTGTGTCCTCTCATTCTGTCACTGGTTGCCTAGGAGAGGAGACCAACCCCAACCTGGCCACAGCAACCTTTCAGGCAGTCTCCAGGCTAAACACCCCCAGCTCCCTCAGTCGTTCCTCACAGGATTTGTGTTCCCAGACCCTCACCAGCCTCGTTGCCCTCCTCTGGATGTGCTCAAGTGTCTCAACATCCTTCCCAAACTGAGGGGCCAGAACTGGGCACAGCACCCAGGGTGTGGCCTCACCAGTGCCAACTACAGGGGAGGAATGACCTCCTGCTCCTGCTGGCCATGCTACAGACTAGGATGCTCTTTGCCTTCTTGGCACCTGGGCATGCTGCTGGCTCATGTTCAGTCGGCTGTCAGCCAGCACCCCCAGCCTGGGCACTGTCCAGCCACTCTGTCCCCAGTTTGTAGTGCTGCAGGGGATTGTTGAGGCCAAAGAGCAGGACTCAGCACTCGGACTTGTTAAACGTCATGCTGTCGGACTTGACCCATCTATCCAGCCTGTCCTGGTCCCTTTGCAGAGCTCTCCTACCCTCCAGCAGATCGACACATGGTCCCAGCTTGGTGTCATCTGCAAATTTACTGATGGTGGACTCAATCCCCTCATCCAGATCATCAGTGATGATACTAAACAGGACTGGCCCCAGAACTGGTCCCTGGGGGCCACCACTAGTGACTGGCTGCCAACTATTAGGGACAAATTTTGGTTTTTATTTTAATAAATATGTTTTTATTTTGTTTCTCAAAAAGTGATTTGACAGAGCATACTTAAAATTATTTTAAGGCTTCTGCATATATGTCTATTTGTCACCTAATGATTATGCTAGAAAAGCAGGGAATGTGATTGCAGTAGCTCTGAGATAGAAACCCCTTGATTAGTCATCCACAGTAAAAAAGCCCTGTGGAAAAAATGGCACCCAAGAGGTTACTTGGATTTGTATATTTCTTCAGGCAAAGTTTACAGACCTGTAAATTTAAATGTAGAATTTTTGTGGGCAGAATGCATTGACAGATATGCCTGATGGTAATACATCTCCTACTGATAGTCCCAGAACAGGTCAATAATAATGCTCATATTGATAGCAGCAATGCAGGAGATGTTACTTGGTATTATAGCTAAAATCCATGTTATCCCCTTAATTATAATTACATTAATATTGACAGGCTGTTGACAATACTCACATTACTATTGATAGATTTCTGTCAATAACATGTTTCCAAATAAAATATATTCATTCATAATTTCTACATTGCTCAATAACAGCACTAATATATACCAGAAGAAATTCCTTTTTCCCTAGTGATATACAGTAATTTTTTTTGTACTGTACAAGTGGAGTTGTTTATCTGTTTGGTTAAAAAAGACAAACAAAATACCAGTTATTTAAGAAGGGAACATTTTAGGGTTTTTCAGGTTTTTTTTTTCTGTGCAATAACTTTGACAGTATAAAGGGAGAACCTTACAAGTACCAGTCTTTACTACTTAGAGTATTTATGTAAAAGGTTCATCACACATTGAGTTTATTTTGTATCTGAATGTTGATACCTGCCCTTTTCATTACTGGGTCTATGATTTTGGGTTCTTATGGTTTAAAAGTGACTTAAAATAAGAGTTAAACCAGTAAGGATGACAAATAGAATTTAATGAAAAAACATGGAGGAAAACGAGCCTTCTCTATATTCTGTGTAGCTCAGCAAAATATAGAATGCAAAAATAACATTTAAAAAACTACAAGATAAATGTCTTAGCACTTATAGGATGTGTTTTTATCTAGTTTTAAGCTACTACAGTTCCCATTTATTTCTACTGTGATACTACTGTGGGCAAAACAATATAAACCTAAAACTAACAAATTTCTAAAAGGACTTTGTATGGAAGTAATTTTTAAAGGGAAATTTCCTACCACAACAAGATTGAGATTAAAATTTAGGGCTCTTCTCTCAAATAAACAGTTGCTCTTATTCAGCTCATTAGGACATTTGAAGACAATTTCATCGGACAATCCAGATTTCAAACTGTCCCTTTTAATATTTGCCTATGGGAAATAAATATCTTCCCTTTAAGTGCAATAAAACCTCAGATCAGTTCAGAAAAAAGTAGAGTGGGTAGCAGAACACTAAGCACACAGAAATATGCTTTCATATTAAAATCAGAAGTATATGGATATAATCTTTAGGTAACTTGCAGGGTCCAGTTAACAGCCATGGCCTATGGCAAGCTTTAAATGTTCTTAGCAGGAAAGAGCTTCAGAACAATGCCCAGATTGATTGCTTGAATTGAGAACACCTAGGTTTTCATCAAAAAGAAAGCTCTTTTCCTTTTTTTTTTTTTTTTACATAGCTATATTACAAGCATAATTTAAAAGATAGCATCCGTATTGTTGTTTGGTGTTCTTCCTTTTTCATATAGATTGCCTAAACTTGACTAAAAGTTCAATCAATTTGATAGCTGATAGTTCAGGAAGAGACATTAAGCAGAGCACCATTAAACAGCATATATGATGTTGATTCTGATTTTTTTAAAAAGAAGACTTGTTAGATTTGGAAAAATTTCAAAGGTTACTGAACAGGAGTTGTGCTGTTTGGGCATGTTGTCTCAAAAGTGGTTCCCATTTTCTGTATACAGAGTTTCAGTGCACTCTGACAGATTCAATTAAATTATTTCCTTCAAATATAGTTCTGTGTAGGATGATGGATATGAAAAAAAATATCAGTGTGATTCTGCAGTGAGGCAATGGGAAGGTCAAGCTCCAAGTCCCAGAGAAGATTTTTGTCTGCTCTCCTGTGAAAATTGTGAATAAATTTATTGCTAAAACAGGTAGGTTAAGGCATCATTTGGCCAAGTTTCAAGAATTTCTGGGGATGGAGATTTCAGTCTTGGTAGACAAAATGTTCCAGTTTCCTTGTTTCCAATTGGAATTTCTCATGTAGTGACTTAACACAGAGTTGCCTCTCTTTATTTCATTGCATCTCGCAGAAAACTTTGTCTTAATATTCTCTGCAAGCCTTAGGAAGTAGAAGATTATTCATGGACCTCTTCTTAGCTGCCTTATCCTTCAAGTTGAACAATCTGAGTTCCTTCAAGTTCTTCTCATATATTAGAATATGGGGTTTCCTGATGGTATTAGTTACAGGACTCTTTGCAGTTTGTTGACATTTCTTTTGTACTATTCATAGAAAAGAGGCTAAACTTGACTTAGTATCCCAGATGTTGACTCACCAATGCCAAGTGGAGGGTAATAAGCACATTTTTCAATCTGCTGGCTATACATACTCAAGTGTGCTGCAAGGATGCACTGGTGGCTTGTGTTCAGCATGCTGCCTGTCCCCACATTCTCTTTTTAAGCAAGTGTCCAGTCATATAGGCTCCCAGCCTGTGTGTATTTCATGATCCATCATAATCCTGTGGATTTGACACATTTTCCTTTGTCTTCAGAAAATTCCTGATGACCCATTCTTCACTTGCTCAGGTTTCTTTAGATAATATAGCTATAATGGAAGAAAAAAATCTGTAAATATTTAGTCTACCTTATTTATGAGAAACCTTCAATAGAAATTGCTCATAGCACCTGCAGTAATGAAAAACAGTTGGAAAAGAAGGTTGAAATTGTGTTGGAAAATAGTCTTAGTAGATGGATCAAGGAAGCTGTTGATAAAATGTCCCTTTTGAGTAACTAGCATTTTTAAAGGAGGTTTTGAGTGTTGGGAGTTATATAGAACATTGAAACAAATAGAACAAAGTGAAATGAGTAGAAGAGAAAGTGAAGAAGACATTAGACTTTAGGGGTTATGAGTGAATAACCAGTGACAGGTTCCAGAGCAGGTGGTTATCAAAGGCTCTGGTTCCTAAAATGATAGTGGAATGAAAAGATGAGGGATAGGAGGGTGGATGGTCATTGGTGCTGGAGTTTTTGAAGTGATCCAGTAAAATACAGTAGGGGTTGAATTGACCCTTTGATCATAAATTAGAGGAGGGAAGTTACTTAAATCATACTGGAAAATGTTTCCTGTGCTTTGGTTTCTGCTACAGAAAAACTGTGTGAGGGAGACAGGCTTGGGTGTATAGGCTTTGTATCCTGGTTTTTCCAGCTGGTGTGAGTTCATGTGATGAACCCTATAGCTGTTTGCTCAGAGGAGGTGGCCTTACCCCCCTTCAGCTGTATTTTGCCTGCTAATAAGGAAGGAGGAGTTTAAAAAAGCTGAGTGGGGCTATTGTATGCTCTACCCATGTAGCAGTCTTAGTTAATTGGAAACTACTGTTATACACCCTACACTAAAGACAAAGTCATATTTTCTTGCAGTGATGACTAATTATAAATATGGAAAACAGTAGGAAAGCTACAGATGATGTTTTGTATTATGTTTTAAAACTTCTAGGGTGTTCTTTTTCAGCAAACGTGGTTGTCTGTTTGAAGGATTTTTTTTTTTTATATATTCTTGGCATCAGTATCAACCATTGCTACTAAGAGCCTCTGTAGCATCTTCTACTCACAGTAATCTTGTATGGTTATTTTTTTTTTAAAAATAAGAATTTGAGGCACTGCCTCCTATACATTCTCCAGAAGGCGGTGGATTCCTTGCAGGTCTGTTATGCACAGAATCTGGTTTAGAAAGTGGAATATGTTGCATACTGTCAGAAAATACTTCTGAATCACTTTGGGGTTTAATCTGTTGACAAAAGGAAGCAAAAATTGATTACCCCACAATTTTACATTGAGGTGTTGCCACTATTTTGCTTTGGCAATTTACTGCATTTATTTCTCAGCCAGACTTCCAGACGCAACAACATTTAAAAGAAGCCATTTTTTAAGATAATTTTATTTTTTTCTATGATGCTTGCGCAAGAGGAGTATCCATTTGTTGACATTGCTATTATACATTAATCATCCTGCCTGGAAATGTTATACAACAAGTAGCACAATCCCACACCTATCAAGAACACTCAAAATATATGCAGACTTCAGTGAAGTACTGTAAAATAATTTATGTCTGAATGCTGAATATTTCTTAAATCTTATATGATTTTTCTCTAAACAACTCACTGCCTTTTTTGAGAAAATTTTATTCATTCCCACCTTAATTTCATCCATATCTTTATGTAATTCCTAAATTTGTCTGTATTTCTATAGTTTTGCTTTCAGCTGTAGCAATTGAAGTGTTCATAGGGCAACACTTGGTCTGCCTCACTGTTCTTTTCCAGATTTTTTGATTAGTATTTCATTTTCCCTATTTCTCTGTAACACACCATATAGTGTTGCAGTTCTTCTTTCTGATCTATTTTAAGATTCAATTGAATATTACAATTATGCCCTGCAATATTTTTAATGTATATATACATTTATATATATATATATCTGTATATATGTATATAAATCTGTGGATTTTTCTGAATATCTAGATGATGTTGAACACTTGTTTATAACCAAATGTTAATTGTTTGTTAGAAATGGTCAAGCATAATTTCTTCTAAAAATAAGATTTTAAACTAATTTAAATATGTACTAATATTATATTAATGTAAAGCTTCCTGAAAGGCATGTTAATAACATATTTATAGAGCATTCTAAGAACTTTGTTGTTTCTTATCTACTGCTGGTATATTAGAAATTTATTGTTATTAATAAAAATAGAAATCGGAAATACTTCGCTAAACTAAAATCTATTTGTGTTTTGTTTCTAGAAAGTTTTTTTGTGAAGAAATGGCCTCCAGCATTGGAAATGAAAGGAGTGTGAATCCTGTGCTCAGAATAAGTCAGCTTGATGCTCTTGAACTAAACAAAGCCCTGGAACAACTAGTGTGGTCGCAGTTTACCAGCTGTTTTCATGGATTTAAACCAGGGGTTTTGGCTCATTTTGAACCAGAAGTAAAAGCATTTTTGAGTCTCATATTATGGAAATTCACTATCTATTCCAAGAATGCAACTGTGGGACAGGCTATTCTCAATATTCAATACAAGAATAACTTATCTCAGTCAGAGAAATACCAGCCTCTGAGCAAACACCAGAAGTTATGGTATCTTATTTTCACTGTTGGTGGAAGATGGTTGGAAGAAAGATGTTATGATTTATTTAGCAATCGTCAACAGCAATCTTTCTGCAAAATTAAGAGCTATATAGGTTTTGGATCTGGACTTCTTAAGCTTTGTGGACTTGTAAATTTTCTGATTTTTCTTCGGAAGGGAACATTTGCAACACTTACAGAACGCATTCTAGGAATTAGGTCAGTTTTTTGCAAGCCGCAAAATGTTCGTCAGATAGGATTTGAATACATGAACAGGGAACTCTTATGGCATGGCTTTGCTGAATTTTTGATATATCTGCTACCACTCATTAATGTACAGAAACTGAAACTTAAAATTTCCTCTTGGTGCTTGCCTATCGCAGGTCTTTCCAATAGTGAAAACTCGTTAGCAGCTCACTGCAGGGAATGTTCACTATGTGGGGAATGGCCTACCATGCCACATACCATAGGCTGTCCACATGTTTTTTGTTACTACTGTATTAAAAGTAACTTTTTATTTGATATGTATTTTACATGTCCTAAATGTGGCTCAGAGGTACACAGTCTTCAGCCATTGAAATATAAAATTGAAATGACAGAATTGCATGTCTGATATGAGGTTGATTTAGTTTTATACTGTACATGATATATATCCAAGAGTTTAATGGAAGAATTCAGAAATTATTGAAAGCAGACTGCTGAAAGATGCTTTTGGGGACTCTGTGATTTATGTAACATGTATTTTTACTGGTCTTAGGTTTTTATTGAGTAACAGTGCCGTAATGCCCTACCCCACTTGGCAGGGGAGGGGAAGGTGGATTTACTCTGGATGGTGTGTGGGAGAAGCAACAAATACATCCTCAGGGAGTTCAAGAAGAACTTTTACTTGCAAACTTTTGAACATTCCAATTGAATACAGCACTTGGCAAACTTTGACTTAGCAAGTTTTAACTTACCCAGACACAGTGCCATTACCAACTTACCTAGTAGATGGATCAAGTAGTAAAGTTGTTCTTTTCATGCCTAAAAAATAATTTTAAATTTTTATTCCCAATATGATGTTACACTGAAAAAACACAAAAGTATGATGAACTTTTAAGGAAAACAGTGCACCTTCTAGACCTTTGTGAGATGATAACTCATTTTCTCAGGCAGACATGTCTCTGAGCTTCAATTACATATATATTGTCTTCCCTCAGAACCTGAGGGGTGAAACCCATCATCCATTGGAATGTGGCAGATGTTCAGGGTAACCCACATTCTTCTGAGTTAGAGACACTGAAGAAAAGTGCTCACTCACAAGATGCTGTCTGTAGGAATTGCCACTCATGTTTTTTTTTGTGTGGTCTAGGTGGGTGCCAAATCTCAGAGTTTGCTTCCACACAGAAAAAGATCAAACACAGTTGTGTGCATGTTAACATATTAAAATAGGTAATTTTCTGCTTTTTACTTTCACTATTTGCTTTCTTAGTTGCCTTTGCAATGTTTTAATTGTTCTAACACTTCATCCATTTACTCTTCAACCTGGTTTTATAGGATTTTAATTGCAATCCTTTTTTAACAGGAAGTGTTACTCAGAACAGTCTCATTAACACAGAAATACATTATGTCCTCTTTTGAATCTTAATTTGTCAAAAATATATACAGTTAAATTAAATAAATAGCTTTATGATGGCTCTGTTCTTGATTGGCGATCATCAATAGTCAGTCCCAAAAATGGCAGGGTAACAGCTGACTGAGTAACTTTGATCTACTTTTATGAAATGGTTTATTATGTTCTTCATTCTACATTCTGATTACAACAACTCACTAGTCTATCTGTTTGAAGATCTTAAATTCTAGGTTTTGATCTTTAGAGTGACACACAGTGCTTTCATCTGATGTAATTAGATATAGTTAGCGGGTGGGCAGCCAAAAACTTCATTAATTCTGCTACTGTTCTGTGAGTCAACAGAGACTTCAGAGCAAGTGCTTCCAGATCCTGTGCTGCAATATTATTTGCTGTCAAATGTGTGTATTAGTAGTCTGCCATATTTCTGTTATTTGCTGTTGCAATTAGAACCAGCAGGTGCAAACCTGTTTTTATTATGAAAATTGGCAAGTCACTTGGAGAGCATCTTGAAGTTACTTCTTGATCCTGAAGGAATTTTGTATGAATTGTCCTTCCACATCACTTAATAGCTTTTCCCAAAGAAATATTTTAGTAACACTGACTTCAAGGTAATCTAATGTCTCCAGAAACATCATCAGCATTTTTGGTACTTCAGTCTTTATCTGTGTTTATTAATAAAGACTTGTATGCAGCTAAAATCCAGTGTTCAAAGCTTACAATCATAGCAGACCTTTGTTTGCTGTGGTCTTCTCATTTTTTCTGAAGTTTCAGAGCAATGTTTTATCAAAAGAACATGGATTCTCTGTATTGGCCTCTGCTAGGTGTCATGCCCTTCTTATGTTGGAGTTCACTTCTTTCCTATATAGAAATGTTTCATTTTCCTGAATATTAAAGAATGTTATCTTCCTTTTTCATTCCACCCGCCTCTGTCCTGCTGTTTGATGTGCATAAGCTGTGTGAATTTCCTGGGGTTTGTTTTGTCTCTTGCAGCTTCATGCGGGTAAAGTTTGTGCTCTGTTTTTCATCCCTGTTACACTATCAATAAAAAAGCAGTTTAGTACCTCTATTGTACAGCTGGTTTTGCTGGTTCTGCTATATCACACTCTACTGTTGTTTGTTTTTTTTTTCCTGGAATTAAACTTCTAATGCTTAACTTATGCTGACTTACTATAGGAAAACATTGGCCTACTTCTCTAGCACCTCCTCATCACATAGTATTTACAAAGTTTCTAAAGTCTGTGTCTTGTGGCGTAAACAGTTTTTGTTACCCTAAGAACCTAGATCTTTAGGTGGGCGTTTAGTTCTTTTATTTTCCTTGCAAGTAAGCAGGTACCAAGCATCTCACAGAAGTAGGTGGTTCGGGAAAAGAATGGTTGGTTGTGTCAGATACAGTTTTGTTTTTTTTTTTTTTTTAATCTCCTGTATGGTACAACCTTTGCTCGGTTGTAGTCACTAATGAGACCAGGGTTCCAACTTGAATATTGAAAAAGTTGCTACCAGCTTACCTTTTTAGTACTTCAATATTCAGCATTTTCCTGAAGCACTTTAAAATTAAAAATACAATTTAAAAAATATTATAATTTTTTTTTGTTGTGTCTTGTGATCTATAAGTTGCAGAAGAGTCTTAGTTAAAGATATTACAGGAAAAAATCATATTCTTGGTAGACTAATCAAAGAGTAATTAGTTTTTAATATTAATTACCTTGATAATTTGTCCTCATAAACATTATATTTTTCAGGTTTAAACTCTAACAAAGGACTGCTACATCTGGTCCTACTTCCTGCAGTAGAGGGAATAAATTTTGTTTTGGAGTGTTAATCTTTAAACAAAAGGGGATTAGTATTCAGCTACCATCAGAATGTACTTTTGAGTAGTCATATGTGCATCAGTGAAAAGGGTAAATGCTTAGAATTTAAGGAAGCTAAAGGACCAGAACTTCTGTTCAGCCTTGGATAGGAGTTACAGCCTTGTATTACCAGTTTTCTTTGTGCTCTGTTGACTTTGTGTGCTACATGAACATTTTCATTATCAAAAATTGAAAAATGAAGGCATAAATGAAACAGACTAATCACAGTAATAAACATATTAGGCAACTTTTAATTTCTTCGTTTGAATGAGAATTACCAGTTGCCACAAGGTGTGATGGGGAGGCATTCAGGTGAAAGGAGTCAGAGAATGCTGGTTTTTACTTCCACACACCACCACTCTATCTACTCTGTATGTTTTAAGGGAGGACTTAAAAGTGGGAGTTTCTGTGAAAGAAATGAGAGGGATAGTATTTGATTCCTGCCTTACCTGGAAATATTTATTTTTTGGTTGGTGTGAGATACAATGGACAAGGATGATCTCAGCATTACTAAAGAGACAATGTGAAGAAAGATGAAAGATGTATTTGCTAAATACAATCTATTATAATGTCCTTATTTGAGAATACTAATGGAATTGTTATCTGGGATGTGTCATTCTTACGAAAACCAAGTTGACAAATAAATTATATTTTTTTAACAGAAGGTTCTGAGGTTTGCCTTTTTCTTAAGAGTTTTTCTGGAACGGTGGTTATTTCTTACTCAGTGGGTGGCTTCATACTTTGTCATTTATGAGACTAAAATGCAAAGTGAGAAACTGGACTTCTCTTTGAAAATTTCTTCAGTTTTAGGTTTAAGCAAATTATCTTTTCACATTTCTTCTTTTGAGCAGATTAGTCATAGCTGTTACACTTTGCTGTGTGTTTGCTAGGAAACTGTGTTGGCTTGTACTAAGAGAATATTGTGGCATGACAGGGCTCAGGATAGGGTTGTGCTTATTGCCACGACAGGTAGTAAACTGATGGTCATTTGCTTTTAATACAGTGTGGTAGCCTGAGCTGCTGCAAGTCACAGTGTATACAACCAAAACAGCAGAAGTAGATTCAAAGTGGTGCTTCAACCCCTTACCTGTTCCCTGGAGGAACTCTTAGTAGAATTGGTTGAATAGATTACAGCGGCCTGCCTTCAACCTCACAAGAGTGTTTTACATGCTGACAACGTTAAAACATCCACCTAAATTGTTACTGCTGTCTTAAGTTTCTGCCATTCCAGGGGAGTCCACTTCCGAAGTGAGGAGCTGGCACAGTGGCCAAATACCATTCAAGGAAAAGACATCTGTGGGCAGAATCCCTCTCAGGCTGGCACCAGATGAATCACAAACAGGCACAGGCATGTTTGTACAGCATCTGCTAAAGCCAGCTAGTTATCTTTCCTGTTCTCTGGAGCATACCTGGGGTTTAGAATTCTCAAACTGTCTGTTGATCTGCATACAAAAATGCAGATCTGTTTCAGATAGGAGGTGTTGGCAGACTTGTACAGCAGCAGGTGCAGGTAGTTCTATGTCTTGCAGGCAGTTTTTTAATAAGTACAAAATCGTCAGCTGCATATCTCTCTGATCTTGGGTCTCCTAAGAGAACAAACTGGTGCAAAGTATGATAAAGTTGGCCAGTGTGCTACCATTCATCTCATATCTGTCTGCTTTGAGGGACATATTTCAGGGAGAAAAAAGGTTATCAGTCTTGTAAATGCTCTGCATTAGGCTATATTGGAAGGGCTATGATGGAAAACTAAGCATGTTGGAGTAGCTCTGGAGAGGGCTAAAGCTGAGTGTTCTCTCTTCTGCCGTTTTTGTATTAATTGCAATCTTCTGTCTAACTTCTGTGCCAAGGAAATAACCCTAGATAGCATCTCCAGATAGTGCAATTGGCAGGGGTACCTCTGATGCAATAACTGTGTCAAGGGTAATCCTTGGAGATACATTGCCTTAATAGAAAAAAGTCACAGCTTACAGGTTCAGTAGAAGTCTTCAGGTACCTGATTCTCTAACAAGATTGCTTGCCTACTCTGTAGTTAGTTCTCCTTTGTGGCCTGAAGACAGGGCAAGGAAAGGATCAGGGTTTTTTGCCTAGAGCCAGGGCATTCCCTGGGGATAGGCCCCCAGGAGAGTGCCTGTTGCAGCAGGCAAAGACAGTAAATTGCATCTGTGGCAGTACTGACTCTTACATGGGAATATGTATTACCTCTGAAGACTTGCGAAGAGTTTTAAAACTTGTCCTGTTTTATTGAGGTCTACTGCCTGATATATGGTTACTCTGAATGAATAGTCTCCTGTTGTACCTAGTTTTGATACAAAGTCTTTAGCCATGGTTGTGCATGGTGCAGTGAGGGACAAGAGGCTTGGTATTCAGGATGTTGATATTCAGTTTGTCACTGGTGATCTTCATCTTGGTTTCAGATGCATTAAATCACAACAGAAATTACGAACATACTATATGAGAGCCAGTTATCTGGGTAGAGATGCATGGCTCATGACAAGGCATAAGAAGCAGTGTGCATAATGCAGACCCAGGGCTAATTAAGCTTTTCTTAAAATGCTTTTGTGTCTGTTTGCACTTAAATAGGTAAGTTTCTCATGACTGGCTGCCATAGCCACCGAACAGTCTCTCTGTAATTAATAAAAGCTTCTCTGATGATGTATTTATTGATAACTTCTAACTCCAGCCTCTTTTGATGCAGGCTGCTATCAAAGATTGTGGATCCCATGGATTGTTCCACCTAATAGTTACATGGTTCAAAATAATGATCATCGCTTCAGAATACTTTTTGTTAAGGCTCTAACATCTCCATGACTGCTACACTACCAATATTGATAGCCTATCCCTGATTCACTCTGTATTAGAAAGGATAAGAATAGGGCAAAACTGGAGGCAGGTGCTGGACACAAGGATCAGAGCTCTAGAGGAATGTGGCTGCAAGGTAGACAACATGAGGATCTCAGAGGGCCTGTTGTATGCAAAAACTGTGCACTCACTGCTGTTCATTCCATATACTGAGAACAAAATGGTCCCATGTGGTATGTGGTATTTCTTCTCCAAATGCAATGCTTGAATGTCCAGAGCATGCTGCAGGTGCAAGCATGAGATGGGCAATTAGCCAAGTGGCACAGCTTCTATTACATGTGTTGTGGAAAACAAGGGACCGGTTCAGTTGTGTTTGGCTGGTTGTCTCCAGGTTTGAGCGCACTGTCTAGAAGATATAGATGGACCTGCAGCATGCTGTCTCTTGCATCCTTTCACAATCTCTGTGACTGGTAGCAGCAACAGCAGTCACCCTACAACAATTTCAAAGGTGGTAGAGTGGCAAGGCACAAAAAAGTGCAGGTTGCTCATTGCATCATTGCTTAGGGCCACAAAAACCCAACTCCATAAAAGTATAAATTGATCCAAGAAAAACTGGTGCAGTATCCATACTTGCAGAACCAATATAGATATCAGGACATGGAGATTAGAAGTGTGAAGAAAATGGCACTTGAAAGTTTTCACATGCACAGCAAAACAGCTTTTGCTACAGAAATGCAAAATGCATTAGTCATTAAGAATAGATACCTGCACATTTTCAGTCACCTACAGCTATTCCTAAAAATACACAACAGGATAAAAAAATAACATTCAAACTTGAAATACTTTACTGAAATGCCTCAAGATTCTAAAGGAAGTTAAAAGATTGTAACAATCAAACTCAACTCTTGCTGAATGTAAAAATAAAACTGTTTGGTAATTCTTTAAATTTGCTCCACTAATTAATTTGCAGGCATAAAACTTTCTTAAGATACCTGTGATTGTGGGAAGTTGCTTTTCGCAGTGAAAAGGTTAGTTCTTACACCTAAGCTATTACTTTAACTCATTCTTTGAAGAGATTGTCAGGGGACATTCAAGGAAAAGCATGCAACTGATTTTCCATTATTACAGAGAGACACTGATTGCTTTCTCAGGAACTGCTCATGAGCATGATATTTTAGATCTACTTTTTGAAGTAGAACATGTATTTTTTGGTAAAAGTACTAATTTTATTTTAAAATATATTAATGAAGGTAACTGTTAATATTGTCCTTGCTTTTTTTGTTCTCTTGTAAGGCCTTATGGAATGAATGAAAATTTAAATTCTATTACAGAAGTAAAAGCCCCTTTCTGACATTTTGTAAGTAGATGATGATATTCTGTTAGTGACTGCCTTTTCAGTAATGTGGTGGTCTAAATTCTGAATTCTATTATTTTACATCTGCAGCAACTGAAAATATATTTTTTATAAACAGCAAACTTCACCTCATAAAAATTCATTACATAAGGGCATAAACAAGTACTTTTCCTCGCAGTCATTGGCAGTAAGTGATTCATCAGTTTTCCACAGAAAACCAATTTCATTGCAGATGTTCTGCAGACTCCCTGAATTGTAGAATCATATCATCCAATCCCAGCACAAGGAATGTAGGAATTTTTTTTTAAAGGGTGGAAAAAAGGCTGTGCTTAGTCTTTTTAATAGGATTGAATATCATTTGCTGTCTCATCAGTTTTGTGAAATAACCATAAAGTAATCAGCTTGCCATTCTTTCCTTCCCTGTACAGGCTATCAACTTACTCACAATGCTGATTTCATAGCAAGTGCATAAGTGAATAACTTGCAGGAGAGCAAAATCTTCCTTTGAGGTTAAACAAAATGTAACTGGGTTACATAGTTGTCTCTCTTTCTTTTCTTCATTCTTTCTCTACTCCTTCATTTCTTCTTTCTTGTTTTTTTCATTCCTATCTTCCATTCTTTCCTTGTTGTTTAATACTTCAAAATATAGAAATTTCCCAAAGTAATCAGTCACTAATTTTCATTGTCCAACTTGCCTTTTTTCTTCCTTTAAAAAAAAGAGGAAATAGAGTTTATTTTTCTAAGAACCAGTAATTAACTGGTTAATTCAATTCTGTTTTTTCACAATGAGCCAGAAATAAAGGATAGACCTAAAAACTCCTCCTTGCTAGTGTTGCAATTTTGTTTAATTCTATTCTGTATAACATATATAATCCACCCTACTATATTTCCACTGCATTAACTTATGTAGATACAAAATTCAATTCTGATAGCTGAAGAAGGGAAAGGAGACAAAGGAATATGTTAAGATGAAAGTGAAAAGGTATAGAGAAAGTTTAAAACAGAGAAACCGAACAAAAAGTAGCTGGCAAGCAGCAGGAACCAGAGAGAGGGTTTTTTTTTTCCCAGGAGGAGGAATTAATTTTATTGATATCTCCAAGATGGAGCCGAATTGAGCCCATAGAGAAGAAGTTGATAGTAGCAAAATGCACATTTTGGTAAATCTTCTATACAGCTTTAAGTCTTTCTGTAACTCTTCCCATTTTGTTTTTTCCATTGCTGCTATTCTTAACATAGCATAGAGAGAATATTCCTCCAAACCTGTGAATCAGTGAACTAAAACCAACAAGATCCAGTCTAGAATCATGGAATCAAAGAATCATTTAATTTGTAAAAGGCCTCTAAGATTATCGGATTCAATCGTTGCCCTGCCACTGTCAAGTCCACCACAAACCATGTCCCCAGTTACCACATCTACAGGTATTTTATATACCTCCAGGATGATGACTCAACCACTTCCATGGGCAGCCTGTTCCAGTGCTTGACAACCTTTTCCATTAAGTTTTTCCTAATATACAATCTAAGCCTCTCCTGGTGCAACGTGAGGCCAGTTCCTCATATCCTATCACTTGTTGTTCAGGCAAAGAAACTTCCCCCCCATCCCACCTTGCCACAGCTTCCTTTCAGGGAGTTGTAGAGACCAGAAAGGTCCCCCCTGAGTTTGCTATCCCTCAGGCTATACAACCCCAGCTTCCTCAGCTGCTCCTCATAAGTCATGGGCTCCAGACCCCTCACCAGCCCTGTTGCCTTTCTCTGGACACAGTCCAGAACCTCAATGTCTTTTTTTGTAGTGAAGGGCCAAAACTGAGCCCAGAACTTGCAGTGTGGCTTTACCAGTCCCAAATACAAGGGAATGATCACTGCCTTTGCCCTCTTGGCCACGCTCTTGCTGCTATAAGCCAAGATGGCATTGGCCTTCTTGGTCAGCCAGGCACACTGCTGGCTCATGCTCAACAAGCTGTCACTTGTCACCAGAGAGAAGAGATTGGTGCCTGTCCCCAAACTCTCCCATCAGTGTCATCTTCTCCAGGCTGAACAGACCAAGTCTCCTCAGCTGCTCTTCAAGGTGCTTCACCATCTTTTTTGCCCTCCTTTGGACACTCTCTAACACCTTAATGACTTTCTTATATTGCAGCACCCAAAACTACACACAGGGCTCAAGGTGAGGCTGCAACTGCAGGTAGGACAAGGTCAAACAGGACCTGCCTTTTACAAACACAGGCTGGCTTAGTCTGATGCTCTGATTGTCCTGCACATGCCATGTGATGGCACTCAAGATGATCAGTTCCCTGATCTTCCCTGGCATTGAGGTCAAGCTGACAGACCTGTAGTTCACCAGGTCTTTTTTCTGTCCCGTCTTGGAGATGTGTCACATTTGCCAACCCCCACTGAACAGGGACCTCCCTGGTTATCCAGAACTGCTGGTAAATAATTGAAGGTGTTTCAATGCACACTTCCTCAGTGCCTTACCTTGTATCTGTATCCAAATATTAGTATGTAATTTGATGCTGAAAATGAATGGTGAAAGTTCTTAAGAAGAAACCTTTGTTCAAAGTTTGAGAAAACAGGAAAATACAGATCTAATTGACTTTTGTTGACCAGATCAGATACAGGAATTCAACATTTAACAGCTATGCTATACCTACATCAGAAAACCAAACCTGTCTGGGTTTTTTGTACTCTGGCCAGTACACATGGCACAATTCCCATCTATTTTTGTTAGTAAGTTCACTACCCATCATAAGAAGATGGCTTTGAATGCTTGAACCCAACTGAGTCCATTTATAAACAACCACGGAGAGTATAAACAGCCACAGAGAGTTAATTTCTAAGTCATTTCAAATGCATTTCACATGGTAAGTATTCTCCATGTATTGCAAGTATTCTCAGATTGTTCAGTGTCACTGAGCTCAATAGTAGAAAAAAAGACAGGATGCATGCTGCCTTCTTCCACTAACCCCCATTAAAAAAACACATCATAGAATTAGGGAACCATAAAAGCAGCATCAGTTTCAACTTTGACATCACTGCTCTGCAGAAGGATCTCTGAGTGCCCCAGCAGGCTCTCTACTTCTGTATTGCTTCTCCAGTTCATTTCTTTCCCAGGCAGCATCCATGCATGGTTTCCCTCCTGTGAGTGTTAGAATAAGCAAAGAAGCTCAAACTCCTGGGTATCCATGTTGTCAGGCTAGAATCCATGATTTCTTAAAAGCAGTGCCACAGAAATAGTCTCTTCATTCCCATTCAAGTTCTTTCTCTGCAAAGACAATAGGGCAAAGACTAGACTGGGTTTAAGCATGACTTAAGAGCCTGTCTCCTAGGATCTTTCAAATTTTCTATCTAGCTCCAAACCACACAGGACCAGGATGTTGGCTGTCTCAACAAACTAAAAATGAATTTGCCATACAGGACAGTGCACTCAGGCTATTTGCACTATGCATATTATAGAAACAAAAGCAGGAGCCCATACTAGAGCCCTGAGCATATGCAGGCTCTCACTCCTTGAAAAATCTACAGAATTTTTCCTGCATGTCTGTATTAAATAATGTTAAGAATATGGATGACTAGCAAATTTAAATTCAAGAACAGGAATAGATACTTAATTTCACAGTTTCGGTTTACATAGAGAGGATGAACACTGATGTTGTCATTAGTCATGCTTTCTCCTTGTGTATCCATAAAGATGGAGCTATGGAGTAAGTGCAAACAGCACAAACAGATCTGTTCAGCCCTAAATTCAAGCATAGTGAAAAATGAGAAATTGCACCCTGATAGCAAGGAAGAATGGGTTTCTTCATATGTAAGTTTATACATACATAAAGATGTATGGTGTTTTATGAACTATTATTTTTAAGATCTACTCTTGTAGAATTACAGACTTCCCTCTTCTGAAAGCAGTGCAGCTGTCCCACAGGGTGCCAGAGATTGTAAGATCAGGCACCTAAGGAGAAGAGTTTACACAATTTTGTAAGAATGAGCTGTGACAGAACACGAAAATATGTTCCAGGAGAAAAAAGAACTATAGATATATGGACATAAATAAAAAGAAGAGGAAGTAATTTCAGAGAAAAGCTCAAGGAAGATTTGAAAAAGGAGAAGGCACTTGGCAACTGGGGACAAGAAAATTTACCTCATGCAGCCACTTGGATTGAGGAGAGCAGCATGCAAAATGAAGAAAAGTTGATTCTTACTGAGGTATTGAAAAAACCTTTTGAATTAAGTTTTTCCTTTAAGATGCCTTGCTGGAGTTTTCTGTGTGAGCAACAATCAGCCTGCTAACTGCAGGCTCCAAGTGAATATGTGGGAAAAGATTTTTCTTTCTATGATATAGGTTACACTGACATGTAGAATGGAAGTTAAATACTGTACTTCATCATTAGTCCAATGAAATTACAGATATCAGCTCCTTTAACAAATTAAAGTTATACCACATGGAGAAAAGGATTAAACCACGTACAGAATTAGGGTTATCTTCACTCCTTTCTGGCCTTAGACCATAGAAATGAAAAGGACAGGTTGGAGAAAGTTGCTAGGAGACTGTAATCACAAGTGTCAGAATAATACATTCTTATTTAAAATTGGAAATGTTGATTAATGAACATACTTAACAGATAATGAGTAAAGATATTGAAAGCATCTATGTTCAATCAAATTTCAGGTGAAACATTTCATGTCTATGTTGAAAAGCCATTGAGAATTTAAAGTCTTCAAGGTAAAGCTAACCAAGTCAAGCAGTTTAAACTGAAGGACGGAACAGTTTCAGGAGTACTTGATTAGAAGCCTCTAGATACTAAGAAGAAAATTTGTAGATTTGAAGATTTGCAAGAGAAAATTTGTAAATTTTGTGTAAACCCAGTAAGTTTAAAACCAAAGAACGAGAGAGGAAATTATTTAGCTTCTAGAGTCTCACGCAGACACGTTGTAGAAACTAAGGTAGGATGAGACAACCGCTTTAGCACCAATGAGTTAATTTAAAGGTGAGATACTGGAGATGTTGTATATGTGGCAACTGGAGATGTTGTATATGTGGCACATTAAAATTAGAGAAAGTGAAGCAATAAATTAAATTAATGGTAAAGAAACTTCAGCCTAAATGAAAAGGTAACTTATTAAAGCATGAACAAAAGGGTCCTAGGATTTATTATACTAAAACCTCTCACAGTGTACACATGTTGATTTCATTTGTGTCAATTTAAACAGGTATTACACCCTGAAAACTCTAGCATGATATTTTGCATGGAAGATTTATGAGCCTGGGTTCTCCAGGAGTCCAAGTTTGTTACGTAGTTTGGAATCTGAAGCTATGCGACATTGGCTCTCCTCTCTCACATTTAGATGTAAGTGGTAATGCATAAGAAGCAATTTACTGTGATGACCATCTCAGCTTCAGGAACGTAGAATGGGTTGTGTCCTTATTAATTCATGTCAGTGTCAAGGAAACCAGTCAACAAGATTGTCCATCCAAACCGAGTAAAATAATTTGACTGCCAGGAAGAAATTGCTTCCTGTATGTCAAAAGACACCTGCAGAAGATAGGAAATGAGATACTGGTCCAAGTCTGGCTGCTGATCACTCAGCCTACTAGTAACAACAAAATCTTATGCTAGATACAAATCTTGCAAACTCTTCTAGCAAAAAAAATCTTTAGTAACAGAACGGGAATCATGAAATGCTCTTGAAATAATGATAGTTTGAAATAAACTTATCATTCCATCTTAAATGTGGGATAATCATAAAAGCATAAAATATTTCTATGGTGGTTTATTTGATAAATAATAAATCCAGACATTTCTTTTTACCAAGTCATCTCCTAACTAATTCGAAACTAAATATTTCTAATGAAGTATTATATGTATATCTTTATATCTAAATACTTATTATTTCTAATAAGCAAGAGTAGCTGCATGCAATGAGAAAATAGTCATGCCTAAAATGATTACAGTGCAGGAAAAATACATTGCTGGTGATGTTAGCTGAAATGACAGCTTATACAGAGACAGTGTGATATGAAATAGTGTTTCACCTCTTAAAAAAATTTTAAAAAACTGTTTTAATAATCAGCTCAAATTTGAGAAAGAATATAAGAAACACAATGTACAACTGATAGTTTGTCCACTATCCAGTAAAATAATACGGTTAGGAAAAAAATGTTCTGTTAATTTGTAATGGAGAGCATCAAATGTACCTTGTGTGTACAAAAAAAAAAAAAAAGACTGAGATAGCACTAATGCACTGATGTAGCAATAGTTTGAACATCCAAAGTTTATGGTGGCTTCCATTAGCAGTTCCAAGCCTTTTTGCTTTTTACTTAACCATTTTATTTCTGATCTGAAGAAGAGCTCCTGAGAAAATGGGAAAGGGCTGACACTATAGATTCCTCTCTTGAACAGTGCTTTTATTGCCTACCAGAAAGAAAAGTGAATAAGAAAAAAATTGCTGTTTATTGCTTTGTGAGACAAATTAAAAACAATAACTAAATATATTTGTTTGACCTCTGATAGTATCACTATTTATTCATCTTTATATGGTAGGATATTTTTCTGGATTGCATATTTTGTTCATATTCCAATTTAATTTAACGCAGGTCTTGAATCTATATATTACTTAATGAATCCAAACTCACCAAAAATACATCATGAATAATCACCAACAACTAGCAAAAAAAATTAATTACTATTGTGTAAAGGAAAAAAGAAAGTAAAACTCTGTATAAATCATTGCACTCTCTTTCCTCCTGCCCCTTTGATGACTTATTTGCTGAAATACTGAGTTTCTGCTGAAATGCAGTTTCCTCTTCTCAGGAACCTTGGGGCAACAGTTATTGGATAAATTTGTAGTTTGGGTCATAGTTATCATGGGGTTGGAAAGCAGATATGTAGAAATTAGTAGTTTCTTAGGAACATATAAGGGAGAACTTTTTTTAACTTTATATTCACAAAAAAGACTAAATAATAATAACTGTGATTAGTTCTCAAACAGAAACAGTTGGGCTCTATGAATATGTTCAAAAAAGTATTTCAGCACCTGAATCCAAGAGAACGATCCAGAATTACGACGGAATATGTCAGCACCCAGCTTTCTACCAGTAATGTTATTGCTACTGCAAATTTCTCAGGTATGTCTTAGTCTGGTACTTTGCATATCCCAAAGTACAGCTGCTTGGGGAGAGCAGAACATGGCAATGTCCAGCTTGTGTCTAAGAGAACTTGGGGTTTATGAAGCAACCATCCTATCAGCCGTGTCTCCTGAAGGGTGTGCTTCAGCAGACAGGCACCAGGATCCCCAGACATGCCTTGTGTGTCACACATGAAACACAGAAAGAGGCACTAAGAGATGCACCTGCCTACATCCATATTTTTTAATAGAACAGCAGGTAGAAGTGAGAGATTTGATTTATGTGATTTGCACCTCCTGTAAGTTCAACTCCCACATGCCTGTGAGGAGACAGCGCCAGCTTTAGATTAGGCTGCAGGAGAGTCAGCAGTCAAAGATTTAAGAGTTTATAGCATCTAGATGTGTCCTTTTAATGATTTGTTTCTTTTCTGTGTAAGTTCATCACTGTGCTTTCCACAGAGAAAAAGTTATCGCTCTTTTTTCAACTAAAAAGGTAACAAAGTAATATTTTTGCAGAACTACTTTGTCAATTAATATCTCCTCTTCCTTCTTCTTCTTCTGTTGATTGCTTGTTCTTCAACTTCTTAGAGTTCAACCTTTGGGAGATACTGAAGATCAGCTTCCATAGATGTCAAGGGTAACTGAATCAACAATAAGAGATGATGGCATTTGATGCATTGTTAAATGTAGTAGTTTCTGCATTTTTCTTATTTCTTCTTCATCTTTATCTACTGGACCTAAATTATATTCAATTGCATCATTTCCAAATGATTTTAAAGTTCACCACAAATGGTAAGATTTTATTTTACAGTGAGCTAATAAAAATTAGACATTTTTTGTGCCTTTATGTTCAAATCTGAGAAATTACACAAGGCAAAATACTTAATTTCATTATTTTTTTTAGTAAAAGCAAAAATACTTGCATTTTAGCTTACAGTACACCACTTTTCTTGCTTTTGGAGCCTTAGGCCAGAAAACCCTTTGAGAATGTAGCTTCAATATATTGTATAAAAAAAACAGTCATCTACTGTTCTTGAGAAACAGTCTATTTTGTGTAATACCTGTTTTAACAAATTAAAGACACAATTTTACTTACTTATTTGCCTGACAGATTGGATCTGCTGTACAGACACATAGCAAACAAACAGGCTTTACATGGCAAGTTTAGAATTCTGACTGAAATACCCTGCATATATACACCTAACATCCAGTATATATGCTGCTGGATGAGTTATGGTGTGGAGGAATACACACAAAGGAACTTTGACTTCAAGATTTGGTAGCTGAGGAAAATGATTTGCTGTTGTGCAGTTCCTCCTCCACACAATGAATTTGTTCTGAGTCTTTATCTCCAAGTGCAGCAGAATACCCACAAAATCATTCAGATTGTCTCTGAGCAGCTCTGGGAGCCACATTTCCTGCATTTCGGCTGAGCAGTGAGAGTTGCATCAAAGTAAATGCTGCTTTTTCTGCTATTTTCCTCCCACCTTCAAATCTGTTATTAGAGTTCAACTGTTCTGTTAAACAGCATTTACCCTCCAAACAGTATGTTAATTTCATGCACAAAAGCAAGATGTGTAAGTTGATCTCTGTGAGGCATGGAAGGACTGGCAGAAGGAGTAGTTGTGAGTGCTTAGTTAGTGTTGGGTGCCATCAATACAGTTTTACTTGGAACGTCACAGGAGTGGAATTTGACATGTAGACTCATGCCAGGTGCTGTTTGGACATTTAATTTTGGTACTGTAATTTGTAATTTGCATATGTGTCTGTTAGGGATAGAAGAGAGAAAGAAAAGAAAGAGTTGGCACTTCAGGGCACACTTTACTCTTGGTGACAAGCCTACCTCACATTTTCTCTCAGACTGATTTAATATAGTGGGTGAGAATTGCAAGGGCAGTTTCCAAGGACATGTAGCGTTTCCCTTATTATTTTTTTTTTTTAACAAAACTTAAACATTTTCATGTTTATCCACAAATGTTGTTTGTTCCTGCCCTCTGTACGACCAGAATAGCAAAAACCATCCTCACCAGCTGACTCATCTAAATTGTTTCCAAATGCAACTGCAATAATTGTCCATTTATCTTTTTTGTTCAAATGTCCCAAATCCTTTTACACAGGCTTATAATTCAAGGAAGTTGAGGAGAACTGGAGAATAGAGACTGGTACATTCAATCTCCATTTTTACACAGTTGGCACTTTTATCAATAAGAATTTTAAGATTCCTCTTACATTAATTATTTGTACATGTAGCTGTCTTCCCTGTTCAATGTTCAAATGCAGATACTAGATAAGGTTTTTGGTGTTGCAGTTCTGTAAGGGGCTACTTTTGAAATGGTAATGACAGCAGGAATGGTTCAAACAGCAGCAGAGGAAAATTCAAGCCTTATGTTCAATCCTTTTCCTTCTTTTTGCTTTATATCCATTACTATGTTACTAACATTAATTTATGCTTTGTTCATGTGTAGCACATATTAGAACCTTTTCTATCCTCAACACTCTTTTTTTACTGTTTTTTGTTTCATAAACAACTAAACCAATGAAATAGTACTGAGTGAAAAGGTCCTTCATAATTTAAGAAAAGGGGAATAAAGTTTCATTCTCTGGTGTATGTTTTTCATTCTCTTTTAAAAATGCAACACAGATACATGCCCAGGATCTCCCCAATTCTCATTCTGCAAAAGAGAAAACTGTATAGACCATTTTCCTGGCTTTTCTAAAAATTTGGTCTGTGGTAGTAAATATAGTCCACAAGTCAAGGTAAGTTGTTTGAAAATTTCCATGTTATCCACATCATCCACACCAGGGTCTTTCTCAGCCTCCACTTTTCTCCTGTTGGAAACCAAACAGTGGCCAGATGGAGTGGAGTGCTCAGGTTCTATGACAACACCAAATCCAAATAGAGTTTGAGCTTTCCAAGGGCTTTGGAGAGTACCCTGGAATCCCACAACATATTTGTAAACTGTAGTTACAAGCCCACTTTAATGTGCTGGCAGTTTTGAGGAGATACCTGCTATGAGACATCAGACACCTTTTTAAAACACCAGAAGAAGAAAAATGTCTCCATTCCTCCCCTCTCTGTCTGAAACTCAGGCATCTAAGCCCTAAACAATGTGACTGGTTTATTTACAAAACCCAGATATATTCTCCAAGACTGTTAATTGTGCTGTCTCATATTCTACCAATGTTTAGGAAAGAAAACCAATGAAATTTACACATTCACTAAATTTCTAAATGAAATTCCAAAGCAATAGTGAAGATGGAGGAACTGTAAGGATTAACTTCTGCCTATTAATATTAGAAACAAATACTTTACACTAAAAAACCCATACAGAAGGATTTGTCTGACTACAATTCATCTTTATAAGGAAAATTTATATTCCATAATGTGCTATATATAACACTATGTCTAACAAGACAACTCAACTGTAAGAGTAGTCCTGCTTGCTCTCTTTAGTTTTCTTTTTTCCAATTCTAGCTAAATCCTTCTCAAAAATACATTATTTAATATTTTTTTTTAAGGCTGAAGAAATCAAATCTTTCTAAAACGGAAATATTTTCAAAAGGTGTCAGACATGAGGATTTTGAAAAGTACTTCATAGTGGGGGGTCCCAAAGCAAGACACACAGACCCTATGGTCACTTTTGAAAATCTTGGCAATCTAATTTTAAAATTTTAATCTAATTTCCTGTGTTTATTTATAGAACAGAGTAAGCTAAGCTCTTTGTTGAACTGCAGCCATCCTGTGAGCTTATGTTATCAGTTATAAAAACGTACCCTGCCCCAATTTCACAAGTCCTTAATTACTCATCTCCTCCCACAGAAACCATTAACAAGTGATATATGATACATATTTCTTAAAATACAGCATGAAATGCAAAGCAAAGTGTCAGGCTGTTCAGAAGCTATGCATATTTTGGTGACTCAGAACAATGCACAACAGTGTAAGGAGATTAATAAAATTAAGAGTTCATTTTCATTCCCAGTTCCAATTGGTCTTATTTAAATGTTGGGCTGTCCTAAGGTTAAAAATAAGCCCTTCTAGTTTTAAGCTCTTAAATTGTAGCTTTAATCCTTTGTCTCATTTAAATTTGATGGACTACATTAAAAGTAGGCAGATTATAAATATTCGTGACTTGTTTATTTTTTAAGATGCTACCCATTGCAAACCAAAGAGGTCAGCAAAATGCAATCTGATAACCTTCCACTGATTATTGAAATATATTTTCCACATGATCACAAAAAAATGCTGTTTTCATATTTCAACTCACGACTTCCTCACAGAAAATTGATTTGGTAGCAAATATTTTTAAGGAGTCCATCAGACTGCAGATCATACTGTATTTGTTGCAGAAAAACAAACATGTTGTATATAGTTAAGGAAGGGAGCTATGGGATCTGGGTAATTACTGACATAGTAATCCTACCTCATGGAGATTTTAGAACAAATATGGATCATAGTATAATTAATTATATAAATCAGAAATGAAAAAAAATTAACTTCAGCAAAAGCCAATCATGCAGGGTAATTGTACCTTTCTTGGCTAAATTAAAGGCTTTCTAGGCAAAGAAAATGTACTAGCTAAAATATATCTGGGCATCAGATTTACTTGAAAGTAATTCCTGTAGGAAGATGCTTATTAAGTTAATGAAGCTAGACTACTGAAAGAATTGTAATATGGGTAAGAAAAGAGTACAGATGATACTGCTCAGAGAAACTGTAGGTAGGAATAGTAAAATAGTTACAGTGATACTAAATTAACAAGGGTGAGATCCAGACTGTCAGAGCAAAATTGACAACTGAACATTGAAGTAAAAGAGATGGAATGACATACAAG
The DNA here is from genome assembly GCF_963513975.1 of Fringilla coelebs. Taxonomy (NCBI): domain Eukaryota; kingdom Metazoa; phylum Chordata; class Aves; order Passeriformes; family Fringillidae; genus Fringilla; species Fringilla coelebs. The sequence goes on from NC_140028.1 coordinate 31,467,855, forward strand.
AGTAGTAGGTGTGGGGTTTAGGACAAACAGCAAGGCTTTGTTGTTTACAGAGTGGAAATAACTGAGGAAGAAGAAAAAGTTTGGTACTATTAATCAGTCACATAAAATACATGAACAAACAATGTGAAGAGGCTGTTGAAATGAAAAATATGATCTGAGATTGTGGCAAAGAAGATATCTGAAGTACAGAGAGGAAAGTAGAATTTCTGTTGTAGAAGACATTGGTGAGATCTCACCTCAAGTGCTATTTAAACTTTCTGCCATCTGTTTACCAGAAAGATGTATGGAAATGAAAAGAAGCATAAAGAACTGGACCTGGAATATCTGCCTACAGAAAAGGAAGAGTATGTTTAGCCTTATCTATTAGATGCAGAATTGCTCACTTTCCTCAGTTCATGAGATGACTTTATAGTCTTGTAATTGTGTTGAAGAAGTATTTTGAGCTGATGTAGCCAACCTCTGACGTGAGCATGTTCTTACAGAAATCCTTGCCTAAGAAAAAGAATGTAGAATGTGTAGGCAGAAAAGTGGTACTTACAAAGGTGGTCCTTACATCGTAAGGTTAATTTTTCTTTTCCCTGCAATCTCATAACAGTTTGAGAAAAAAGAGTTCCTTCAAGGAATGACTCAGAATGCATAAAATTAGGCTACTTTCCAAAATGGCTGAAATTGATGATGATGATATTTCTGTGTAGTGTTTCTTTTGCAATATTCAGACACTTGTATGTTTAATGTAAATGATTAGAAAAACTTCGGAGAACTGAAAATTATGGTTCTCAATGGAAGTTTCTGGTATATTTTACTGCCTAGCTAGTTGGGGAATGCAGACATGAGAGACATAGACATAGCCAGATTTTTTTAGAAGATGAAGTGTGTCAAGATTTTTTATCAGCACACTCATTTATAGTAAACCCATGACCTGATTCGTGGATGGACTGTATGAAATGTGAGCTGTTGGAATTGAGGGAATGGAATTTCTCCCAGAAGAGGGAAGATGAGCTGATACACCACTGTAACCTACATCAAAGTGGAAAATGTAAAACTGCATCTAGAAGTTAAGGCACACTTACACTCGGATCAACCACACCAATCTATATCCCCACCTCCTAAAACACAGGATGTGAATCCAAGTGAAGTTCTACCAGCATTTTGGATTACATAGAAAATAACATAAAGCTTAGTATATAATGTTTCTGTGCAGTTAATTATATATTATTGCCTTGAAAATTTTTATTTCTTCAGCCAAACTGTTATTCTTCCTTCCACAAACTTTTAGGACATAATTTATGTTGCAAGCTTCATTAGTGGAATTTCAATTTAACAAAATCTACTGAGTGTTAACAGACCCAGCAAATAACTGAGATCACTAGCTGGAAGTGTTTTGTTTTAAAGCATATTTTTATCGGGATATATATCAAAAACAAATAATCCTCAGGCCGAAAGTTTTTTATACTCTGGAGCTTTTTCTCCCATGAATACATGAGAGATTTGCCTTGATGGCTCCTATTAACACAAATGGGAGTTGCAAGCCAATCCCCTATGCATTTTTTGAAGAACTTATCTCAAAGCATTGCCCAAAGCAAATTTTTATGATAGCTTAGCACCCCTGGGAACAGGGATTTATAATGGCAACAACTGAAAAAGACCGTAATCTATACTTTAGTGATGGGAATAAGTGTACTGTTATACATTTTCAGTTATTATGCTGCTGAACTTGAACTCCAAATTGTTTCCTTCTTGAAGAAATATTTGAAGTAGTTTTATTGAAATAGCTATTATAATGCTTTAAAGTTTCTAAAGTATTTTAATATTGTCTCAGATTTCAACCTTTCTTTTGATTCCCCAGTCAAGCAACATGCCTTAATAATAGAAACTATATAAAACCCTTAAAAACCACTATGTAAAGCAACAAACACTCTTGTAAGTGTAACTTTAAAGTAATGTTTTCCTAATATCTATAAATTTAATCTATTACTGGTAATTTTCACTGTGATGAAGGATCTGACTTGTTCTTTGGGTAATCATCTCTGTTTTAAAAACTTCCAAAAGGAAATAAGAAACAGTGAAGACTTAAGCTAAATGGCATGAGTAATGCTCTGCAAATTATCTTGTCAATATTACAGCCCAACATTTAAAACCCAAGGATGATAAAAGCATCTAAATTAGAAATCTGTGCGAGCTGGGTACTTTTAAAAATCATTTGGCATGGTAAACGTTGCCATTTTGTAATTTTAAATTTTTTTCTGGGTTTCAGAAAATACTAATGAAAACTTAACAAAACAAAGTTTCAAATGTTAATGAAACAAGTGGGAAGCTGGTACTAGGTTATTCATGGTCATGTTTTTGGATCCTATAGAGAGAAAAAAACTTCCATAAAATACATAATGGTGAAGGATTTTTTTGCCATATGAAGTAAGAACTTTTATTTATAGAGACAGATTTTAAAGAAATGTGGAAAAAATGGTCAAATTTGTATCTAGAGAAATATATATAATAGCATTGTTTTTAGTCTAATTAATGCACTTTCAGAACAGTGAATTCCGTTCTCCTAAGGTCACAGAATCATGAAGTAGCTGAGGATGGAAGAGACCTCTGCAAGTCATCTAGTCCTGTTCAAGCAGGGCTTCCTAAAGACTATTTTGCATGATGGCTTTTGAAAATCTCTGAGGACGAAGACTCCACAGCCTCCCTGGGCAACCCGTGCCCCTGCTCAGTCACACTCCCAGTGAAAAAGTGTTTTCTGATGTTCAGGCAGAGCTTTATGCGTTTCCAGCTGCGCCCCTTGCCTGTGGTCCTGCCATGGGGCAGCGCTGAAAAGACCCGACTGTCCTTTTTGTACCATCCCTCCTGCTATTTACAGATATTCATAAGGCCACCTGAGACTTCTACCAGGCTGAACAGTGCCAGCTCTCCCAGCCTTTCCTCAGAGGAGAGATGCAGCCTCTTGTCATCTTTCTGACCTTTACTGGACTCTCACCAATATGCCCATGTCTGGCCTGTCCTAGGGCACCCAAGACTGGGCAGAGTACTCTGGGTAGGGCCTCACCAATGTTGAGGAAAAGGGAAGTATCACATAGCTTGACCTGCTGACAGCATTCCTCCTAATGCAGCCCTAGCCTTTTTTGCTGCCAGGGAGTAGTATAGGAATCTGAGGTTTTTTTCTGCAAAGCTGCTTTCAAGGTGGCTGGCACCCACCCAGGAGATACAAGCTCATGGGGTTGTTGCTTGGCAGGACTTTTTGCTTCCCCTTTTTGAACTTCATGAGATTCCTGTCAGCCCTCTGGATGGCTGCACAACCCTCTGACAAACCAAACACTCCTCACTTTTTGTGTCTTCAGCAAACTTGTCCCATCATCCAGATAATTTCATGTTAATGTTCTGAGTGACCTTTTTTAATTGTCAAATCTCTTTCCCTCTTTCTGTCCATCTTTTTCTAGCTCTTTTTTGCTCCCAACAACAGGAGCTGTTGCTCTGAGGTCCCAGCAATTCAGATATATTGGCTGGTGTGAATATACAGATACCAAAGTGAACCTTAGACTGTGTAAGGAGGAATAGAAAATCTTGAGTGGCAAATTCAATCTAGGTCATACTGCAATGGCAAAGGAAGATGTAACGGAAAGACTAAGTCAGCAGTTAGTTCATTACCTGTTACCAGCTCATATGTATTCACACATAATGCTCCAAACTGCACTATCCTTGCTGATATCTCTATATAAGGTATAGAAAACAGTAGAGACATTTCATCATCCGGTATTGAGGGCTTAAGAACAAAAAGTTTGGACTAGAACCGTGCTTTCTTATATTAATAATTTTTTTATACAACTCAAATGGAAGCTAATTTATAAATCCCTTCCTCTTGGAACCAGTCCTGGTAGAACATAGGTTAAATATGAAAAAAAAAAAGAAATTGTGTATTCTCCTCATAAAAATGTATTGGGATGAATCCAACATGGACCAAATCTATTGCACTTACTGTACAGTTAACAACAATGATGAATTTGTACTGGAATCAAGTTTTAACTGGAAGTCGAGAAAGATAAGACTATGATGGTATAAACTAATTTGGTCTGCTAATATGAAATGTAAATTTGTTAGAATTTAATGTCTAAAAATATCTGGAATAATTAGACTATATTAATGCATTGTTCAATTAACTTCCACTTGTGGGAGTTTTGATGCAACTGATGTGCTCTTCCCTTCCAGTCGTTATTGTTCTAAAATGATTTTAACCTGGCTTACAAATCTGTGCAATAAGGTTGAACTTAAACAATAGTAAAAGCCAGGTAGTTAATTTGGTTTTCTTTCAAAAAATTACTCCCTCACTTCTTTGTCAAACTAATCTGTGAGCTGCATGTCCTCTAATGTATTCATAAAATGCCATATGCCTTCAGCCTGAACATAGATACCTGTGTATCACTGTTCCCTTCCCTTCCCTTCCCTTCCCTTCCCTTCCCTTCCCTTCCCTTCCCTTCCCTTCCCTTCCCTTCCCTTCCCTTCCCTTCCCTTCCCTTCCCTTCCCTTCCCTTCCCTTCCCTTCCCTTCCCTTCCCTTCCCTTCCCTTCCCTTCCCTTCCCTTCCCTTCCCTTCCCTTCCCTTCCCTTCCCTTCCCTTCCCTTCCCTTCCCTTCCCTGGTATTAACTTCATATAGTATTAACAAAGGGAAATCTTTCTATCAAGAAACTAACAGATTCCAGAGTTTTTCTATAATGACAACCACATCTTTTTCTGTCCTTCTAACAGTCAGATAAATGTTATAAAATATTATGTCACAATGAAGATGACCAATCTTTTTATCGTTGAGTGCTTGTACCAATACAAAATGTGATGCACACATCCTTTTTTGCTATTCTGTATTTGTCTGAAATGGATTATAGGAGATTCATTTTTCTTGGTATCTACATTAAAGTAGAATACTACATAAATAGAAAAATCCCATTGACCCTAAATATATTTGCAGCACTATTTCATATTATGGACATATTCAGATTTCATTTACACTGGCCTCCCCCTAGGAAAGCTGCTCACCAAGGGAATAAATTGAGAAAGAAACACAGCTCACTGTAATGAAAAATCAATGTTAATATATATCCCATACTTTCTGGGAATAGAAAGCAAACAGGTTGCTGTCTGTTTTGAATAGCTGCATAAAAATGTTGTATGCAAAATAATCTGTCATGAGCTTTCTATATTCAGAATAAATATTTCTGAATTGTTTTAAATATAGTTCTATTACTTCTTGTACCAGTAGAATCCCAGCTTATTTATTAAAACCTGAGGGCCCATCACATGGTAGGTAGTAATCAATAAAACTTATGCCAACTGATGTTATTCTGTATGTCAAGTCATATTGCTACAGTTCTGTCTCTAGGATGTTACAAAGCGGGAGCTTGTTTGCAGTGTTCTTTTCTACCTTCTTGGCAATGACTCAGGAATTGTTTCTCATAACTATAGCAACTGGAAAAAAAAAACCAAATCATATTCCATTCATTTCTAACAAAAGACAAAAAACCCCACACCAACAAAAGCAATAGAAAATTCTGCTCTAATGCACCATTACTGCTTTGCCTCAGATGCATTACGCAAACTGAATAAATTACCTTCTGGAAAGAAACTTGCATGATCAGTCAGTCTCATCAGCTTGTTGCCAGACCTGACTAATCTAAGCAAACAAACCAACCAACCAATCAACCCACAAACTGTATTTGACATTGTCAGATCATTTGAAACACTGCAGCACTCATGCACATTTACTTGATATGTTAAAGAATGACCTAGATTTTATATATAAGATTTTTTTTATCTGCACTGAGGAAGCTAAGGGAGAGAGAGCTTTTTTGGAAGGAAGGAGTTATAAGACGAGAATCATCAAGGATAATGTGGTAAGTTTTATGGTAGAGATTCACGAGGGAATGATGGGGCCAAGATAAGTACTGTCCTTAAAATGCACTTCTGCCAGTTCTATGACTCTTCAGGGATCAGCTGTTTAAAGCTGGTTTTGTTAATCTAATACGTATTTACATATATCCAGAGACAGGAAAGGATTTCTGTTGCCATTTGGTTTTTGACAACTGGTCTGCTATTTGGTTCTCATACATTCCTTCATTAATGTCTTGGACATTGCAGGAAAAGAAGACAAGACACCAGGAATGTGGTTTAAGTAGGCCGTGACTTCATAAATAACACATCTGGGAACCATCTGGAAATGACTCGTCCAGTGCAGGTCATACTTCCTTTGTAATCCATACCACGTGGTGGCAAACTGCCATCAGCCCTCCACCCTGCTAACATGGCCTTAGCATCACTCCTGAGATCCATGGCCCCCCATCCCCTGAAGAGGACTGAAAAATGAAAAAAGAGGCTGTATCTTAACTCAAATGTAGCCCCAAATTTCTTTGCAGTCTTCTGTTCCCTTCTAATTTCTGTTTACAGTTTATCATAAACTGGAATCCTTAGTCAATAATTATCTTCACTGGAAATTTGCTGCAGTGAGGCAACAACTTTTCTACCCCAGCCAAATTCCCACATTATCAATAATTGCTTCCATTAGAGCAGCCAGCATTATATTCCTTCTCAAGTCAGAAATTGGAATAGAACATGGAATTCTATCAGAAGCACACTTCAAATGAATAGTTACTTGATTTTTCTTTTCAGTTAATTTATAAATCAGCCAAATTCCTCCTGTGATCACCTAAACTTTCCGGTGTGGTGTCCTGAAATCACAGTCATTTTGCTGTAACATGATCTGGCTGTACTTATGACCTCTTGTCCTAAGCTCAATTCTGCCATTATTTCCCCCTCCATATGTTTTATCATGATTTATCTTCATCCATTCATAAGGCCACTCCCTCATCCTGAATGAATCAGAGCTACCTCCTGACTCCCCGCTGTGCTCTTCACTTGGGCTAACACCTACCTGAAAGGGAAGAGATGAGCTTCCAGAAGAACTGGACTTCTGATGCAAAGCCAAATGCACACTATTAGCCAGACAACATATTTATATTCTGACATCCCATTGTGAAAAACAGGCTGAACATGGATATTACTGGAACTGTCCCCTCCGTACTCGCGTGTCATCTCACAGGCATTATCAGTCCCAACCCCAGTCTTCTGGTTCCTACTGACATGTTGGCTCAGATTACTATAAAATCCACTGAGAATGGATGGGAATGTGATGCTAATGGCTGTAATACCTGTTCTTTGACATTGACCTAAAATAAAATATTCTTTATGAATTAACTGCCTTCCATGGAAAGCAACAGTAGCGTGGCATCCTCATCATATGTGAATAGTTTGAGACAATCTTACTATAATACAGAAATTTATTTTTAAAGGGAATATTCTCATAAACAAAGGAACTGTGAGCTGCAAAGGCAGCTTTTCTTAATTTTTCATATGCCTTATTTGTAGATGCCTAAGCCAAGTCTATTTGGCCAGTTCTCGAGAAACTCTGCAACTATGCCAACCTAAGACCTACTTAAATTCATATAAAGTTTCTCTTAGGCTGATATACTCCTAAAATAAAATACTAATGTAAAAGAAAATAAAATGGCTTCTTCCCCTTTACTCCAAAGAAAAAAACATAAAACATGGAAAATTTTTAATATTTTAGGACAGATTTCTCCACCTAGGACAGGTGAATAAAGTTACTCATACTTACACACTTCAAGATGTTTAGCATGTTGGCAAAATTTTTACCAAAATCAAGATTCCAGAGGCCAACTGTAAATAAATAGACTCCTTACTGGCAAATTCTCTCAATCTTTAGCTCTTTCCCTCTTTGATTGATTTGAGAAATATTTATCTTATTTTTAATTATTTCTAAAAATCAAATCGCTACCACTTATGCAACTGGGAAAATTTACTTGCCCTATAAAATATCAACCTATGTCAAATGGCTGTTATGGCTGACTGTAGACCTGCTCTTCCATTTAAAGTTGAAAAAAATCAGGATCTCTCAAAATTAATACCCTATTTCTTGTTTTGTCTTTAAGAAGAACATGGGTCTGGTCATTATATAAAACACAGCAGATGGGAAAGTATCAGTTTCAAAGTGATTACCCAAAATATTAAAGGTACCAAATCAGTAGTTAATTTTTTTAAAACTGCAGTCATCTTAATTATTTTAACAGTACTAACAGCTTTAGTAAGTATTTATTCTAGTCTTCAGCTGAATTAATTAGTTGTAACACTGAACAGAGATGCCAATTCACCATGCCGTTCACCTTCATTTGTGGACGGTATTCTTAACTCACTGGCCAAAAGAATATAAAGGCAGCAAACCTTTGCCTTCTTATGAACTCTTAAACTGATGAGCAGTTCCTTATGGTGACTGCTTTCATAAAACCTTGAACTTTAGCCAGTCCATGTATATTGATCTATTTTCACATTAGTGTACTTCTAAGAACCTGCATATCTTTTGATCTGCTGAAACAACCTGGACTTTTTACTAAAAGGTGGATTTAGACAGAAATTATCTTAACAATGTTCTAGCTCATCCGGGCATGAAGGTGAGTGAAGGGAAAAAAGAGTGAGTTAGACTCCTGGCCCCTGGGTGATGATGGCAGACAGGCTCACAAACTTCGTCCTGCTGGTGTGAGAAACAGACTTTAATAGACCTCTAATCCTTTGGACACACAAAAGCAGACAAATGCACAAGAGCTTCTGCTCCCTGCCTTTGTTCAGCAGCTGCTTCTTCTAGGACCAGTCAGGTATTGAGAGAGATCTCCCCAGAGCTGCAGATGCATACTTGTATATACATAAACAGAATGTCCTCAAGGGAAACCACTCCTTGGATGAACAGGAGCCAAGAAGCTGAACCCTCTAATTCACCAGCCACCTACTTACTTCTGTCTTCTCCATGCCTGGGAAGGGGCTGAACATTCAAAGAGAAGATGGGTTGAAAAGATGATATAAAAATCAAGTGTCTGTTGCTTGTTGAGCCTCCAAAGATGTGGAATGGGTTCTCCAGATGGACAGTGCACAAGGCATCTTGCTGTTACAATGCAAACTTTGAAAAAAATATTCTCTAGCATTTTGATTCAGAAGCTTTCTCTTGTTCCTAAAGCTTCATATAATTATATCATTCCCTAATTGCTACTGAGAGAATGTGCTTTGAGTAGCAAACTGATGAGAGGAGCAATAATTAAGAGGGTATAGCAAGTACATCTGCCTTAAGCAAAAGTAATTTGCAATGCTGAATTAATGCTTTCTTTGTCTATCAGTGATATTTGGTGCCACATTTTCTTCTGTTATTGTTTTGGGCATATTTATTTATTCTGACTGATTCTGTCTCCCCAGAGTGAGCTATTTCCCCAATCTCACTTTCTCTTTTATTTCCTGAATAAATGCAAAAATAAATATGCCAGGAGAATGACTCTCTGTGATACCCTACACAAAATCAAAAGCCTTTTTTTTTATTGCTTGCTATTTACCAGTAACTCATAAAACACATACTTGACAGTGCTGACTGTTGTCTGAGATGTAAATAATTTTTTAATTAATTTTTTCAAGGAGCATTATTCTCCTCCTAATTTTATCCATTTCAAACTTATTTTCCCCTATCATTTCAATAAGCTTGCTTATGATTCCAACAGGCATGATGATTATGAGATCAATTTAATTTTTTGAGGGCACTATTTAGGTATTACTTTACCTAAATATATCTCCCGAAGACCTTTCCACCTCACAGATTAGCAAAGGTTAAATCTGCAGTAGGATTTAGGTGTTGATCATTACAATATTTTTGGTATCCTACCACCATCCTGTTTCCCAGCTGCAGGCATGAAGTGAGCTGACTCGAAGCAGCTAAAAGTGAGTGGAGAACCCTCTGCTCTCAGCCTAGGATATACGCAGGCTGCTTGCACCCTGTTTCACTGGGGGACTTAACTGAGCATGGATTTAGACTGCACAGAGTTCTTCCTTTTCTTCTAGAGTCACATCTGGAAATCCTTTCCTGAATGAGGCACCTATACCAAGGCAATAACTTCCTGAGAAATAAACACAGTAGGGAGTTTTTGGTTCCATTAAACCCAGCTGCCTGGGTAAGGCAGATCTGACTCCTCTAACTACATGAAAGGATGCAGGTGATCTGTGTTTAACTGTGTCCTTCCATGCCCCAGTCAGAGCCTGTTGGGATAGTACACTAGCCATGAGGGTGTAGTAGATTTTGGGGAAAACAATCCTAGTTGCTTTTAAAGCCTTTTTGTACAAACTACTTTCATATTCACTTGAAGGAAGGAGTAGGAGCTGGATTTCCCTGGTGAGTGATTTAACCACCAGGCATTCTAACTCCCTCTCTGGCCTAATGAATATTTCATATTTTATTCTGTGGAACAACATATTATGCAATCATTCAATTAAGCACTGTCTCATAATGCATATGCACAAGGTGTTACTCATGAATAACACCACTGAAGCTGAGAGGCTTGTTTTGTAAAATAAAAAATGCTGTTCTTCATTATTAAGCACTACATCTTTATTGTTCTGCTGTTGAAAGCAGAGCTCACGTTTGGAAACAGTGTATCAACCAGCCATTATTGAAAATATCACTAAACCCCAGTTAACTTCCCAACTAGAATGGAGAGATTTGGAGAAAAAGGATAATGGTCTTTCTCCATCACTTGAAGCATCTCCACCTCTCTTTAAACATACAGTCAGCTTCAAGGAGAGGGAAGACAGGAACTGGAGTCCAAAGAGCAAAAATACCAAAAGTCTGGGTATAGGAACACAACTGGGAGGCAGGGATTACAGCAGACAGAAATGAGTGAGGAAAAGGAGAGCAAAGAAGAACTGAAATTTCAGGGGTGAGAGACCATTGTCTGACAAATACCCTTTTTTACCCCCACTGATCTGAATAAAGAGAATTGATGCCATTTACTCATCCTCAGGGAAAAAGCATAAGGGGAAGATGAGAAAATTAACTTGCCCCATAAAGTACCAACCTAAGTTAAATGGCTGTTATGGCCAAGAAGATTGTTTATCTGGCGAAACCATTTGCTGTTTTTCAGGAACTTAGCTTGGCCTGCTTCAAAAGAGCACAGGTCAAGACTGAAGAGACCTGAGAAAAGGAAACTTGCCTTAGCAAGTGTCAGAAACATAAATTATTGAGACCCTGAATTAAATAACCATGCTAGAAAATTTTTGATTTTGCATAAAGCTTGGATAATACTTTTTAAAACACATTTAGTGCCATCTACAAAGATGTTAACCAGACTTTTAACAGTATTCTAAAATGGACTGAAATGCACTGGAATCTGTCACAGATGGGTATGCTGGGATGGCTTCAGATAGCTGGACATGCCTTCTGGACTTCCTAAACACTCCCAGTGCTCATGGATCTTACTGAACAGAAATGGCACGTGGGTAGGTAGTCAGCTCTTGTGAGTCTGCCAGATGAAAAATGTCAGATGTGAGTTGGGCTAAGAAGCCATATTAGAGTTTGATTTGTAGTTAAGGGAGAGGCAAGGGGAAAGGAGACAGTGATGGGGACAGTAAGTGGGATCAATCTGTCCTTTAGCTCCTTAGGTAAGGTAGCATAAGGTCATGCATAAATATCTGTTGCCACTGACAGGGCAATTAAGTGGCCTTATTCCCCATTACAGGAGCTCTAACACTTCAGGAGTGGGATTTGTGCATACAGGAACTCAAGGAAGAGCTATGTTTATGTGTTTTCTATAGCTCTTTTGTTTAGAAGGTAATTAAGTCTTTAAATTTTCAAATAAAGACATATGTTTATATGCAATTTTGACCTTGTAGAAAATAGAAAAATTGTGATAGCAACATCAGTCAATTGTAATCATAAGTGTTTATCATTCTCTTCGAAGAGACAGGGTAGTCAAATGTTTATAAACTCAGCTATGGTTGTAAAAAGATACAAAAATATAATTTTAAAGACAGTTTTCTCTGTATTTTAGCTGTAGGGTATTACTAAATGCTGGCATGAAATCAACATCCCTACTTTTTCCATTCTCATTCCTATACTGCCCACTTTAAGTCATACTAATTTGCTTTTTCAAGTTTTAAAGTACTCTAACCTTTTGTTGTCCTCTTTCAAAAATAGTCTGCTATAAAAAGTTCATATTGATCCTCTGCATTAATCCTTGATGAGAACTCCTGCATTGAGCTAGTTTGGCCAAATTTCCTTTCCAAATTAAGTTACTCAAGGTCAAAACTGCTCCTGCTCAAGCTATTCTCTTCAAGCAAAATGTACAAAACTAGACCTTCAAGACTTGTGAACTTGGACTAGAAGCATTGCTACAAGTCCCTAAGTCGTTGTGCATTTCAGTTTTCATAAAAGTTATGCACTTCAGCAACAGAGAACTAAAACCCACTCAACTCTCTAATAAGAATTAAATACCCCACAACTGTATTGCATCAGTCAGCCCTTCCTGAAAGTTTCAGAGAATATATTATCTTTTGAGATAGTACTGCAGTGTACACATGATAAGCTTGAAAAATTGGTGATATTATCAGTGACCATATAGAATCCAGAAACACATTTTAGATTGTATTCAAGAACATCACAAGTTTTGCTGTACACTTAAAATGGAACGCAATTTGTAGGGTTTAATTAGAGTATTTCAGAAAGTGACCAAAATGGAAAAATCCAAACTGTGCCTTGACTAATTTAGTGAATTTTTATAGCTACAGCTGTAGGCACTTTATGCAGGTAAAATTTAGTGCTAAGCTTGTCGAGTCAAAGGAAACATTTTCTTCACTGCATTGATTAGGACCTTTCTCTCCAGTCATTCAGTAGTCAAGCCTCACACCATCAAGCCTCACACCATTCTGCACTGTACTTCTGGGAGGCATCACTATTTCCTGAGTGATGGTTTCTCAAGGAGATTCTGTTCACTTTCATTGTGCAAGGTCTGTGGGCATCGGAGCAAGGCTGAAAAATCCACAAAGTAACTGAGTAACAAGTACTTTGGCATTGAAATTATATTTAGGAGAGTAATTAAAAATGTGATTTTGCATTAATTAGCATTTAAGTTCAGTTAAGGCCTTTAAAATTCTCACAGGCTGTGGGCCCTCTGTTTCATAATTAGGTTCACAAAAGTATTCTGGTTATAAGAGTAAAACCAGAATCAGACATTCAGAAAGAGTAAGGATTATAATCTCCTTTCAGCACATGTATTTACAAGCACCAATCTTCACTCTTTTTTCCTGCTAAAAATGAGTTAATTTGCAATTAATAATTTACTACTAGCCTTACTGTGTGTTTAATTGTAAATATTTTATACCATCCTTTTAATGGAAATTTTTTTCTTGATCTTATTTTAATGCGATTTTGTCCTACACTATGAGATGGACAAATAAGTAGTTTTGGGCGTTCCTTTGCTCATTTTTGCAGTAAAACTCTGGTTTTTATTGACATATTGAATCACATTAGAACTGAAACTTTTTCTGCTTTTTTGGGGGGTGAAAAGCCCTTAGTCAGTATTTTCAATAAATTTAATTTCCAAATATCTTAGAAATAGTCTGACTGTTCCATCCTTCTTTTGTGCTAGAATAGGAAAAAAACCCCTCTTCTCTTTGTATCTCATCCTGTCACCACCACTAGTTGAGGTTAACATATTGTCTGTCTACTTTTAATAGAAACATTCCTCATGTATTCTAACAAATCACATATATCTGAATTCTACATACAAAGCTGTAATTCCATTGAGAGCTTGCAGTGACATTGATAAATGATGTCACCAGAACCCTTTGCTTGAATTACAATCTTAATTATGTACACCTGGGTTCTTAGTATTCCTTATATTATTTCTGTCATAGCACTATCTTGTCCTATTCTTACTCTGATGCTAATTTGTTTTATCAGTAGCCAAAGCACTGCAGCTTAGCAATGCCTGTCCACAGTGTTTAAATGACTGTAAATTTCTTCCTTGTTATTACTGTTTTAAAAACTGAATGCAGCAGTAAACAACAAAGTCAATTTTGCATGAAGATGATGCAGGTTATATGTAAAGTTTTTGGGAGCTGTTTTTGTTTTCCACAGAGTTTTCTTATTAGGACTATCCAGCATTTCTGAGTGCTTCTAGTTGTTTCATGTCTCCTGAGAAAAGAAGAGCAAAAAGGTTTGGTTACTCAGTTATTTTTGTGGGAGAGGAATTCCCATATGGCTGAAGGTGGGAAACACTGTGTATCGTAAGCCTGAAAATGAGAAATACAAGTTTCTTCTAGTTCTCATTCTCTTGGGTTTTTTTCTATATTCACCTTGTGAACCTAACCAGGATTACTTTTGTCACAGAAAATATAAAAGACTCGGCTTTGAGTAAATGTGTGGCCAATGGAATCACTTTAAAAATGATCAATCAGGCTGTGGCTTGCTTTGCTCTGGAAGCCCCTTGAAGAGACTGGCTTACAACAAAGGTGATTAAAAGTTCCCAAATCCAATTTATCCTCCTAACATTTAAAAAATATGAAGAAAGCATAGAGTTCCAGGATATAACGTGTATCTGCTCATTATGTTTATTTAACTTGAAGAATGTATGTCCTATCTTGTACAACACCCTCAGTCACACACTTGCAAAAAGTTCAGAGCTAAATGCTAGCACATTACTTTTGAACTTAGTCTTTAGTCAGGCAAATGTATTCATGATCTGGGTCAGAACTGAAAAAGGACTTGGAAGATTTTGGTTCTTGTTCCTTTTATTCCATTCTCCTCCTCCTTTCATTCCTTCTTCTTCTTTTTTTTTTTTTTTTTTTTCTCCTCTAAGGTTTCTCTTCTGTAAAACAATCTGAATTTCACCCTGTAGAAAAATGTACATTTCTGCTTCCTACATGGCCAGACTGGCCCGGACTGAATATTAACACTTGTCTTCCCACCATCACTACAGATCACACATTCTTTTTTCTTTCTGCAACAGCAATCTGCAAAAGCCTGAAACAATAGCAATCAAAATGCTCTGAATTTTGGATGTCTGTTTACTGTAATATCAGGAGAAACACTTATAAATAAAAAGTATTGGGGACAGAAAGCTGGACAACACTATCATATATATAATTCTTGTAGCAAAATAGTTTTAAGCAAATATTTATTTGCCTTTTACTTTAGTCAGGATGACTAGTGTATTTATGGCAGCTATTTACTTGCATATGAACCATCACATGTTCTCAAGCCTACACTAAAAAACCAATTAGTTCTTGTCTCAACCCTCTGCCTCTGAAAATTTTTATTTAGATAATTTTTCTTGCCAGTTGTTGCATTCATCTTTACAGTCTCCATTCTTTTTCATGAGATAAATAGATCCAAATGAGCCTTTGAACTTTTCCCACAGTGTTTCTTTAGCATTAGGTCTGTTCTGATGGCTCTTCCTGTCCCAGAAGCATACAACAAGTTTTTTCAGAAAACATTCAGTCACTCTTCCATTCCCTGGAGAGACTGCAACTTTTATAGTTCCACAGCCTCTAAAATGCTAATTAGAGCCTTATCAACCCATGAGTTTTAATTCTGAAATTTGTAAATTTCTCAGTTAATACAGCCTCTGTCACTAATCATGACCTTCCAGAAACTGCACAAGCCACCACAACAATGAATACCAAAAACTCTTGGAAGCTGGCTCAAAAGCCAGTACTGTCAGGTCAGAGAAAATCCAAGCCCGCCTTTGCTTTGCTAATCCTTTAAACACTTGGATCAGTTTTCAATAATCTTTTTCACACTTTGTAGGGATCTGCTTTTCAGGTCTTGGCATCCGAAGCCTGCTTTGACTTCAGCCAAGGTTTGAATTGCATGTTAGTTATTTTAAATATACCATAATACACCAGTTTCCCATTCTACTATCCCTTACATTTTTGAGAGTGTATAAAAGCCCTTTTTTTTTGTGCAGCAGAACATCTGATGAGTATTTTTTACTCCTTAGTTGTTATATATGCATGTGCACACACATGAAAATATGTGATGCTCTTAGTGAATGACCTTTTTTTACTGTCATTCCAAGGTCTGAGTCATGCAAGTTATTGCCTAAAACTTGGAGCCCACTCTGAAAAAAGTGACTCAAATAAATAACAAGATGAAGCACAGATACTGTTATAAACTGCTGGCAATATTTGAAAAAGGTAAGCTCTTCCTGGTTTACTAGTTTTACTTTGGTCTTTCTGTGATCCTCAGTAAAAGAAATTGAGAAACTAGGGGGAAAGTTATTGCTGGAAACTTAACATACATGGCCTACTAGGCAGAGTTTAATCCACATAAGGTTCCTTAAAAAGCAGTGAGCCAATAAACCTAAGTTAAATATTTGGAGTTCAGACACGTAAAGCTCCGTTGAATTAAAAGTTTTACAGAATCTCAGTGCTAACATATATTTCCACACCTGGTAAAAATTCATGTACAAAACTGACTCATGTTAGAGAGAAGAAGCAGGGGAACAGATTCCTGTGGCGGGGATCCGGCTCTGTAATTTTCCTATTAATTTGTATTTGTGGAGGTGGAAAAAGTTTCTATGTAACTAGAGAACCTAATGGGACAACTTCCTTATTATTTTAAAATTAGCTTTGTCATTGTTGAGTAGTGCTTAGGGGTAGTTCACATAGAATAGGTATGGCCTGGAACAGAAGTAAATGAAACTGTCCCTGAGCTGCTTATTTTAATTGTTTAAATGGGAGTTAAATCTCAAGCTGTATTTTTTCCTCAAAGACTGTGAGTTAAGACCAACAAAAGCTGGCACATGGGTTTGTATGGCTTGATTTCTTTCTGTTTATTGTGATCCACTAACTGATTTTTCCTTTTTAGCTCAGTTTCAAACCTACTTGCTAGTGGGATCCAAACAAAGGTGTAGAACTGACCAACACTTCACTGCACATTCTTAAAGTCACTTAGCTTGAAAAGAGTTTATTTTTTTTCCCCTGTATTTCTTTCTCTGTCTTTTGTTTCCTTCCTCCAAAATACACTTCACCTGTCTCCCTATGTTAGAGTGCACTCTTCCTTACACACCAGATTTATTTTTATTCCAATGTTGAATGGGATCCTAATTAGATAAGGGTCCCTTTAGTGTTCTAGTACTGCAAAACTTTAATAACAGCAACAGCTGATCTTGCAATCAAGCACTTATGACCTGTTCTTGGGCATGAGATGTACATAAATTCCACTGAATTTAAGAGTTTTAATTTGTCCATGCCCTTCTTAGGGGGGTTGGAGCTAAGTAATCTTTAAGGTCCCTTCCAACCCAAACCATTCTATGACTCTAGGAATGCTGATACAGATGTATACTTGAAGAATGAAATCAAATTTTTTAAATTTTGTCTCAAATAGTTTGCTTCAAAATTTTTTCAAGCTCATCAATGAGTTTTTTGGGATTGGGGGAATGAAATCTCAAAAGCTAATACTTTTAATTATTTTTTTAGTAAGCTCTATATATGCAATGACTAAAAAAACCAAAGAAAACAAAAAAAACACAAAACTCTACATGAGTCAGCATCTTGGAAGACAGATTTTTTAATCTCTCTCTGAGATTCTAAAATAAAACAATAGGATACAAAGAATACATTGGTGAGCAGCCCTTGCCCTGACCATATCTGGGAGGCAGGCTCGCTCACAGTCATCAGCCAAAGCTGAGCCACTCTCAGTCATACTGGGGGGCTGCTGCCTCCACACTCTTCTATCTAGTGGGAAGAAAATTATTTTTATTCTTCCTGGTGCACTCAAGTTGAAGGAATGGGAAATGTACTGCAAGGAAATGTCTTACAAAAACAGAGAGACAATGCCATTATACTTTTCTCTCCCCAGAAGTCATGTGTTTGCCATTTTCTCCAATTAGTGCACAGAACAACTTCTTTCCTCCACATTCCTCCTCCTACTCGTTACAACTTCCCCACCTTTGTGAGTCCCAAAACCAGAGGCCCTATCATTAATCTTCTTTCCCAAAGTGTTTAGGTCCACGAGATCTGGCTTTAATTACCAGCCATGAGAAGAACTAATTACCCTGGCCTAACAAAGACAGGATGACGGAAGGGGGGTGGTGTTGTGAGAATCTGACAGTGCACATCTTGGCATATTAGATATTCCCATTGCTACTTCTCTGTCACTTGAAAAGAGAGATAAAAAGACAAGTATGCAGGAGTTACTCCAAGTTTACAAATGCCTCCAAAGATACTTCTGTGGGAATTTAAGTTTGCCTTGTGGGAGTACTTGTAGAGTGCAGAGAAAACAGATAGCACTTCCAACAGTGAATGCATAATCATAATGAGTTGACCAGTGACTCAAAGATGAGCTATGCAAGCCTAAAATAAGCATTACAAATGTGGGAGTCTATAATTCTCAATCAAGGGACAAAATGTTTCACTGCTTTAAATATAAATAAGCTACTTATCGTTTTGTCAGCTGAGGTTGGATGTGGCCACATCACTTCTGAAAAGTTCTCATTTTCTGTAGAATTGGGTTACTTCATAATACATTTAATATCTCAAAAATACACTCTTTTTAAAAATAATCTTCTTATTTAGCATGGAAGACTGGAACACTGACTTACAAATAAACACTTTACATTGAACGAAGCTTGTTGAAGTTGAAGCACTTCAATATTTCAGTCAATAAAACCTGTTGTTTCTCTGATCCTTCTATGTACATAAATGAATTGACTGGGTGATTTAAAGTATCAAGTGTAACACAGGAATAGCATTTAAAGGGAAGGATGTGTATGGAAAATTTATGTTACTTAGTAACTGGGACAATAACATTAAAAATTATAAGTGAAATGGGAGCCATTCCAGGAAAAACACATAATGTCTGAGCTTGCAGCTAAAGCATCTTGCAGAAGGCTTGAAAAGGCAAAAAAGGTTGTAATTTCTCTGGAGAATCTGGCAATCAGCTATTGGTTTTGGCGGTTATTGGGATACTGGTTGTGTTTGTTTAATTGATTGATTTTATTGATTTTATTATTGTTGTTTTGTTCATTTTTTTTCATGTTTTTTTTTTTTGTTTTGTTTTGGTTTGGTTTTTTTGTTTTGCTTTGTTTTTTTTTGGTTTTTTTTTTTTATTAATTACTGCAAGGCTTTTAAAGTTGATTTACTTCAGTAAGATTTTGGTCCATTTCCAATGATTCATGACTCAATCTGTGATGCGGAATTAATAATTTTTAATTGTCCTAATAGCTATGGCACCTATCTTATGAGAATTAGAAAAACAGGGGCTATCTGGTGGATATAATTGGGGTCTGAATTCTCTTTCAGTGATTTTGTTAGAAGGCCTCCCCTTCAAGGAATGCTCGAGCCAGTAGCATTTCATTAGTTTGGAAGAGGTAGGAGAGGGAGTGCTTTATGACAAAGTATCCTGTGGGGTTTATACATAACATGAAAAAAGTTGCTTTATTCAAGGTCTTAGTGTAAATTTGTTTTGGCTTATGTTTTTTAAATACACCTAAACTGCCCAGATTGCATAGAGAAACTATTTTCAATTCTCTTGATGCCTCCAAACAGGCAAACTGTGTTGAAGAGCTGCCGTGTCAATGGTTTATGTTGCAGCTGACTCATCATGACTTTCCTGCACACATAAAAGTAAACAGAAAAATTTTTGTTGATTTGCTGAGTGCTGTGCAATCCTTCATGTACCTGAAGCCATCATCCATCTGCAGTTGTCTACAATAAATATATTAAGTAAAAATACATTAAGTAACACATTATCTTTTCCAAGTCTTATCAATAATGAATGCTGCAAGTATTTGTATATTCAGGTTGCTGTTCAAATTTGTGTGACGGACCAGAAGCAAATTACTCCACCATGAATGGCCTGTAAGACATCTGGGGCAGTAAGTGATGCAGACTGTGCAATGGCAGAAAGGAATGCAAGTTTCTGAGCTCAGCTCACTTTGGCTATAGGCAAGCATTTATTTTCTGCATTATATGAAAGACTTGAAGAAGTTTTATGGCCTGTGTAATGCAGAAAGCAAACCTCTCTAGTCATAATTGTCTATGAATTCCAGCCTAGGGATTCCCAGTCCACAAATCCCAGCTAATCTATTTTTTTCCTTTCATTTTCATGGGACCAATGGTGATAGGGAGTTGTGAGTCTCACACAGGCAATCATTTCTTCACTTCCTGTGCCTGAAGTCTAGTGAGGGGCAAAAGATCAACCTTTCCTGTCAGACCAACTGGACCAACATGAGGAATATGTGTATCTGTGTGTCATGGAGAAAGTGGGAAGGAAGGAAGGAAGGAAGGAAGGAAGGAAGGAAGGAAGGAAGGAAGGAAGGAAGGAAGGAAGGAAGGAAGGAAGGAAGGAAGGAAGGAAGGAAGGAAGGAAGGAAGGAAGGAAGGAAGGAAGGAAGGAAGGAAGGAAGGAAGGAAGGAAGGAAGGAAGGAAGGAAGGAAGGAAGGAAGGAAGGAAGGAAGGAAGGAAGAGAAAGAGAGAAAGAAAGAGAGAAAGAGAGAAAGAGAGAAAGAGAGAAAGAAAGAAAGAGAGAGAAAGAGAGATAAAGAGAGAGAAAGAGAGAAAGAGAGAAAGAGAGAAAGAGAGAAAGAGAGAAAAGAGAGAAAGAGAGAAAGAGAGAAAGAAAGAAAGAAAGAAAGAAAGAAAGAAAGAAAGAAAGAAAGAAAGAAAGAAAGAAAGAAAGAAAGAAAGAAAGAAAGAAAGAAAGAAAGAAAGAAAGAAAGAAAGAGGAAGAGAGAGGAAGAGAGAGGAAGAGAGAAAGAGAGAGAGAGAGAGATAAAGAGAGAAAGAAAGAAAGAGAAAGAAAGAAAGAGAAAGAGAAAGAAAAGAAAGAAAGAAAGAAAGAAAGAAAGAAAGAAAGAAAGAAAGAAAGAAAGAAAGAAAGAAAGAAAGAAAGAAAGAAAGAAAGAGGAAGAGAGAAAGAGAGAGAGAGAGATAAAGAGAGAAAGAAAGAAAGAGAAAGAAAGAGAAAGAAAAGAAAGAAAGAAAGAAAGAAAGAAAGAAAGAAAGAAAGAAAGAAAGAAAGAAAGAAAGAGGAAGAGAGAAAGAGAGAGAGAGAGATAAAGAGAGAAAGAAAGAAAGAGAAAGAAAGAGAAAGAAAAGAAAGAAAGAAGAAAGAAAGAAAGAAAGAAAGAAAGAAAGAAAGAAAGAAAGAAAGAAAGAAAGAAAGAAAGAAAGAAAGAAAGAAAGAAAGAAAGAAAGAAAGAAAGAAAGAAAGAAAGAAAGAAAGAAAGAAAGAAAGAAAGAAAGAAAGAAAGAAAGAAAGAAAGAAAGAAAGAAAGAAAGAAAATCCCTTACAGGCATAATGGAAAATGAAATTATTTACAGAACATCATGCCAGAGTCATAAATCAGTAAACAGATAAATGAACTAAAAGAATTGTGAAATATTTCTTATAGAAGCAGTTTATAAATTATATTTAAAAAGGAAAGGTAGAACATGACAGAACCAGGAATTTTTTGAAATAAGTTTCAGGTGGACTTTCTTCCACGCCTAATTATTTAATGTTCAGGTTTCTAGTGTGCCTTCAAACTAAGCACTCCTACAAGACTTCTTCTTTTGAACTGAAAACAAGGATTTGAAGCAGTGAGCTCTAACGCCTTGACATTGAATTAGCTCCTGCATATAACATGACTGTTTAAATACTGGTGTCAACAAAATCTTTTTTGAACAAATAATGACTTATCACCATATATTTTTCACACCATCTGTTCTAAAACAATTTTGTGTCATTGAAATGGTGAGTTATTCCAATCAAAACCCTAAGCAATTTGATCAGGGAAATTTTATGCAATATTAACAGGGTCATCAGACAGACAGTGTGGGTAACTACTTGATAAATATGTGTAAGAAATAAAATAGCAATTATAGCAATTAATAGCTATGGGTAAAAGCAAAAGAAGATCTATGTTCTGGCAAAACACCAGAAGATTATATAGATAATTAATTTTAAATGTAGATAGTATTTTTCACCCTAGCAGGTTCTAAACTGGTATAAACAATCTCTGTGAAATGCCTATAATATATGGGGTAGGGAAGAAATAGAGCAGCTGTTTATTGCTCTACAGGAATGCTGTACTACATAACTTTGGAAAGGAAATGAAGAACACCATTTCTCTGTGGAAACAAGTAGGGAATTCGAGGGTGCAGAGTATTTTTACCCAGACTGATTTTTGGCCAGGCCATCAGCTTTAAGATCTTTGTTCTCATTAATGTGACATGAAATCTCTGAAATTACCACAGGCAGCAAGGATATGTTTGTCTTTGTGATGACTAAGTAAGCCACAGAGTTTCTGCAGATACATGTTGCCCCCAAGAATTTGTAGGATTTAGAAAAAAAGATTCCCAGAAGGCTGTGATCCCACTCCCTCCCAGTTCTCTGATTTTCTTTGGGAAGAAGCTGTTCAACTAATATACCAACCTGGATTCTTGAGTGGTGAAAGCATGTGTTGTGGAAGAAGGGTCACAAAGCAGCCCCATCACGTGGTGCAGGGGCACTGAACACCACCACCTATCCCTTCAGTCAGAGTAAACAGCTTGTAGATGTGTCTATGAATATTAAATTCACTTCAAACAGCAGGGAGCAGGCAGCCTACTCTTTGAAATAAGAATGTGACCTTACAAATCACCCACTATTGAGGGACTTTCCCCACCAGACCCCAAGCCAGCAGGCAATCTAGCTTTCACTTTGATGGTTCCTACAGTGTTGAACTGGCTTTCTTGCAAAATCCCATTCATTTCACCTCTGCCTATTTTTGAAACAGCCCCCCCCAAGACCTTTCCTTCTCAAAAGGTGTTTGCAAAGTTGCTGTGGTCATATATTAGTTTAGATTCTGGTTTGTCTTGGTTGGGTTTGGGTTTAGTTTTTTCTTCATATTTTGTGAGGAGGTCTTATTATTTTAAAAATAATTTCTTTGCCTTAATTACATTTCATTTTACACTGGTCTTAGTACTACTCCACTGAGAACCAAAAACCCCTCACTACTTTGGTTTACTTACCATTGTTGGGTATCACACCATTTACCAAACTTTCCAGACAGCAATGATAAACAATAGCATTGTGGGTCACTAAAACATGTTATATATTCTTGACAGAACTCATGGCAATCTTGCTGAAACCAGTAACATTATTGCTTTGGCAAAAAACAGTTTAATTCTCACCTGACCAGCCAAATTAGAAGAGGAAAGGTTTCCAAGCAGGCATTTTCCCATTGGGTACAACCAGAATGTAACCAATATAAAAAACACATGGGATTTACTTTAGAATGTCTTTCCTTGTATGATTTATGGAAGTCCTATAGTATTTTATCACTGTTGTTCTAAGTCAGCTGATTTGTTTTAATGTTCTTTGAAAAGCTTAAATATGAAAAAGGAAATTAGATTCCTCATTTTCACAAAGTTCTCAATCTACAGGTATATAATATATAAAATCTTTAATGCAAGTAATCTACCACTAAGCTAACTGGGAAGTTTATTGGGAAGCTCTGTTCTCATTTTCAGTGGTAACTTTTTATATCACCATACATTCTCCTAAACTTCCATATGCTTTTAAAAATTTATTTTAAAAGAACAAGCAAGTTCTATCCTGTACTTACACATCAGTGCTAATTTCTTAGTTAAACATTATCTGTCACATGAGCCAGTCACCCCCGAGGGTTCATTTTTGTGTGAGGACTCTTCTGGAGGACTATTTTTATTAGGATGGATTCCCTGCCTAATTTCTCTTCAGTAATTAAAAAAAAAAAAAAAGTTACATGTACAGACATGCAAAGCCTGTGTTTTGAAGGTGCTTGAATGTGTGTCAAGAAAAATGGCAAAATACAAAGTCTTATACTTAATATTAGTCTTGTCAACATGATATATGTGTTTTACAGGCATTTTAATCTCTAGTTACTCTGATGTGGTTATGGTGGAAAATAATACTAAATATAGAACCATGACAATTAAAATAACTCCTCTACTTGTAGTTACAAAACTTTGGATCTCTGTATTTTAGAGACACAACTGAAGGCCACATAAAGTTTTGAATCTTTTGTAAACATTGTGCATTTTGACATTGACCATTTGCCACACAGCAAATATTTCACTGTTATAATTTGCATGGTATCAAAGAGGGGAGGGAGAAACAATTGTCAGTAGGGTGAGGCACTTTTTTTCCTTTGTTGC